>NC_057698.1:3776860-3886860 GCF_014466175.1 Vespula pensylvanica | reverse complement strand
TTAAAAAGTTTATACGCGTAATAAAAACAAGTACGTGTATTTTTAACTCGTAGAATTCAATATACTTAATTAAAAGTTCTATTCGGTTTATGAACTGAAACAATGTTTATTCTAACGAATAAAATGCCTTTTCTATGAAAGAAGTCTTATTTAAACTTTCAAACGAGTTAACAAACAAATAAATAAATATAAACTGTTTGTAGAAAGAGAAAGAGATAGATAGAGAGAGAGAGAGAGAGAGAGAGAGAGAGAGAGAGAGAGAGAGAAAGAGAACAAGTTGGACAAGTTAAACAACTTTCAATAAGAACTTATCCCTTCGTCGATCGAAAGGGTCCACCATTGAGTTTTTTGCAAATTTTTCTTCGTCCTTTCTGAGGAACTCGGTCGATCCTTATATTCTTGAAAAAGCGACAAAATGGAACACGTTGAGACGGCATTGCGGGTACGGTAATACGGAGGAAACTCGAGGAAAAGAGTATAACCTTCGAAGAGAGGAATGAAAGGGCTTGAGGAAAGGGGGTGAATGCACGAAGGTGCTTGCCCAACGAAGGGTAGGTACTGCAAAAGTTACTCCCTGGAAAATATACAGCCTGCGCTTTCAGGAAGTTCGGATTATCGGAAAAGCGGCTTGGAAATACGAGTTAGCGCGAAGGCGTATCCTTCTACGGCCACGAACTTCTCTCTCTCATTCTTTCTTTCGTTTTATCTTTCTCTTTCTCTCTTTCTCTTTTTAGTCGTATCGATTGCACGAGCAAGAAACGAGGAACGTTTCGTTTCTCGAATTAAGTCTTCAATTCGAGTGGCGTGGCCAGTTAAAAGGTTCCTATTATATTCTTGAAATCCTGCCTGGCGCTTATCGAAACGTTCTAAGAATACAATACCGGGAAACTTGAGACTTTTATTTTTAATGAATTCTCTTCTCTAAATGGATGTGAAAGAGATCGGATACTTACATAATCGAGATAAATCAATATATTAAAAAAGGAAAGATAGAAAGGAGATAGATAGAAAATAAAAAAGAATTGGAAATAATTATTCATAATTGGTATATATATATATATATATTAATTTTTTTTTTCTTTTAGATCGATATTAAGAATATATTAAATGTTTTCTATCTAATGTTACGATTAAAATTTGTTTGTTTAGATTTTTGTTTGTTTAGATAGACAAAAAAGAATTGGAAATAATTACTGACGATTGATATATATATATATATATATATATATATATATATATATATATATACATTTTTTCTTTTAGATCGATATTAAGAATATATTAAATATTTATTAAAATTTGTTTGTTTTATTTTCTGTTGGTTTGTTTAGATTTTTGTTTGTTTAGATAGAAAAAAAAGAATTGGAAATAATTACTGAGGATCGATATATATATATATTTTTTTTAGATCGATATTAAAAATATATTAAATATTTTCTATCTAATGTTACGATTAAAATTGATTTATTTTGCTTCTTGTTTGTTTATTTGTTCATTAATTGATTTCTTTCTTTCTTTTTTTATTTTCGATACGAATGTCGTATAACGAATGTATATAATGAATACTTTCTACAACGAATGTTAGGATTAGCTAAAATTTTTTTTTTCTTTTTTTCTTAAATCGACCGAACATTCGATACGATCACTTCAATCGTTTTTTGATGTTTCAGGCGTACGTTGACCTTGTGAAGGCATGGGGTTGGAAAAGCTTTACCATCATATACGAGAACAACGAAGGACTGGTGCGATTGCAAGAGCTTTTAAAAGCTCACGGTCCGAGCGAATTCCCCATTACCGTTAGACAACTTAGTGAAGGCTCGGAATATCGGTGAGTTTTATGTATTTCTAAGCCTTCACGTAGCATTATAGTTCTTCCTTTCTTTTTTACCTTCACCATCCACTCACTTTCCTTTCTAAAAAAGAGCACGTACCATCGACCATTGATCTGTACTTACTCTTTATCTTTCGATCGATCGATCGAATTTTTTAACAAGGAAAAAGAAATATCAGTGACATTTAAATCACTCGTCTCGTTTTTCTTTTGTATTTTCTTTCCCTTTTTCACACGAATATACGAATTTGTGATTTATAAAAAGATGCAAAAATCATGCAATTTTTAATATATCACCGATATCAATTCGATTTCGATAGCATTGAGAGTGAAATTCGAACGTAAATGCTTTAATATCTCGAACGCGATGATCTATTATAATATAATATTTTGTGAAATGTTTAATTGAAGAAATAAAAGAAAGAGTGATACTTTCTCTATCTTTTTACTTCTCTCTTTATTTCTCTCGTAAGCATTATTAAGCGAATTCGAAGTTCTTACAGACACGTACACACAAGAACCAATGATTTTCGATTTTCCAATTTGAAAATGGATATTCTTGAAAGTGATCAGGCGATTCGTCAAAGCTACAATTCCCGTTTCATTAACCCCTTCCCACATATTTTCATCAAATGAGGCACAGATCGCGTTTCGTAGATCGAATATATTCGTGACGAGAGACGAGAATTTCAAATTTCTATTTTCCTGCAATGCATTAGTTATCGTTTTGAAAAACAAAGTGGTAGTCTATTGGTTCTTCTTTTTTTTCCCTTCTTCCCCGAGGCTAAATCGTTTTACATTTTGATTCTGGATTTTTATGTATATTCAACTTTTTTTTTTTTTTCAATTCACGTATCACGATAAAACAATGTAATCCGTGTTGTGTAAACTTGTTAGAAATCGAACATAGCGAGCAGTAAAAAATGACCATTGGAAATTTTGTTCGTATTATAAGAAAAAAGTTCGCTGATCCGAAAAATTTCTAAAATTGTATTATACATTTATAGATATCATTAAGTATATTTAAGGAAAGAAGAAAATATATCATATTATTAAGGTTAACGTATATTTACCGATTCTCTTCTCTCTTTTTCTCTTTCTCTCGTCGCCGGATGTAATTTCAAGACAGGCAGGAAGTTGAACGTCGATCAAATTAACGGAAAAGCAAACATCTGATGGGAAACGCGATCGATGTTGGCTGGTATGTGGTACGAACGCACCGTTTCAAATTAAACGTCTGACTCAACGCCTTGTCCACAGTGATCTTACGTGACTATTGGGATCGTTATTACATTGATTGTATCGGATTACACATTGACCGAATTATCGTGTTACGTTTGATTCGATAAAATTCTAAAAGAAAATTGATAATATAAATAGAAAAAGAAAACAATATTAAAATACACATTGTCTACCAGTTAGGGATAAACATATCCATATTTGCATGTGCATCAACTTGTGCAATTATTAATATAAAAAGTTCTTTAAATCATGATTACAATAGATACTTATTGCGTTGGATAATATCATGTAATATCTGTTGAAAATTGTGATATTTTAATCATAAGATTTTGGATATTTTCATTTAATTATAAATATAACTGTCGACACGTGTTAGTTTTTTTAGTTTATGAAACAGCTGATCAGCAATTTCTTGATGTTCGTTTTTTAGATGATATCGAACATTTATGATACCTACTTATTTCACATTTTACACATAGGATAAAGATCAACGATTTTGCATGTTGGTATATGAATACGAAATATATATGTCTTTGTATTTTTCTCTCATCTCTTCGAAATATGTATATATATATATGGATACAAATAAGTGTGTCTGTGTACTTGTATACAATGTGTTTGTAAGAAGCTACGGTTAGAAACGTTTAAAGAAATATATCCGTTCTTCTCCCTTTCATTCTCGTCGGTTTCGCGCTATCTGCTCGTTGAGAAAATTCTCTCCTACGTTACATTATTCATAAAGATCTACGACAGTGACAGTGACTTATCGCGAATGCCCTTCAACTGTAAAGAGAGCAACTACAGGATTTGAATAATTCAGTCTCAGATTCGGTAGGACCCATTCGTGCGGTCTTTTTCGTATAATAATTCATGATTTTTCTCAAGAACACATCTAACCCTTCGTGAAATCTTCAAAGTACCTTTATATTTCCTTTCGAAAATAAAAAATAAAAAAAAAGAACAGAAAATATTAAGTTATAAGAGTGGAATCGCTGAGTGATCCTTCAAATTTCGCAGATTTCAAATATTTCGCTTTTTAAGGATTTCTCATGATAACATTTGAAGGACCATGAGTATAATTCTTAATAACTTTTAATATAAAGAAAAAAAAAAAAATGAATTCTTTCGCAATTTTATCATCAGATCAAATTTATAAAAGAAATTAAACGAGCAGGAATATCGATTCAAGTATGATGAGTTAATAAGTGTCGTATGAAAAATCTAACGTAACTTCACGTAATAACACACATTCCAATTTTATTCTAAAATATAAAAGAGTTTAACATTTGCGTTTGTTAGAAAATTAAACAAATATTTTTCGAACAGGAATGTTTTCAATTCGGTTAAGAGATATGAAATGCTCTATAAATTCTGACTTCGAATACTACGAATCCTTACAAATGTCTTTTCGCTCATAGAATAGAAAGTCATAGAAAGTTTGCATGAAAACTGTAGAAACGATATAGATCGGTATGATAGTGATAGCAATGATATGATGTAGATGGTAGATACGGAAATAAAGTCATCCCTTATTTTCCGTGAAAGGAAACGGACGGAAGCCAGGTCGCGCTTAGTCGTATGACAGAAAGGAAAGTTTTCCCGTTCGTGAAACGTACGAACAAGGTCGGTGTTAGTTCACAATGCCACAGAAGATAAGAAGCTGCTAGTGCCGACGGCGATGCTTCCGATTTGTCGATTCCGACGTTCTCGGAAGAGTAAGAAAAGCGAAATAACTGGAAGAGGGAAAGGAAAACAATTTTATTGTTTTGTGATGATTGTAAAGTGTATTGTAAAAAGTAAAAAAGTAAACAAACAAAAGTAGTATCGCGTTTAGAAACATAGTAGAACTATAGTACATAAATTCTTAATATTTCGAGACCACTCGTATAAAGAGTTTATCTCTAGAGACAAATAAAGGATATAAACTTAACAAAAAAAAAAAAAAGAAGAAAACAGAAACAAAAAGTATTGCAACGATTACGATATAGGATTCTATAAGTAACAAAATTAATAAAATTAATTAGAAAAGCGTGTGATAAAATGAAATGTAAAGTAAGCGTAAGAGTATATATGAGAAAGTATGAAACGGGGAAAAAGGAAAATAAATAAGCTAAAAGCAAAAGAGGGAGAGAGAGAGAGAGAGAGAGAGAGAGAGAGAGAGAGAGAGAGAGAGAGAGAGAGAGAGAGAGAAAGAGCATAGATCTCACAAGGGAACAATAGTGAATAGGTGAAGAAATATAAGGGAAAGAAGGGAAAAGAGGGAAAGGTAAGAGGAGGGAGGTACTCACATTTCTCTCTGAAGACGAACGTCGCACAGGGAATCGTCTTTTTCGATACGCAAGTCATTCGATACGCTCGACGAATCGAGAAATCGTGTGTATGCGATTCTTTCTGTCGGGTTGACAAAAGATATGATAGTTCTAGCTGGTAGGAGTTTTGATAAGAGTTAACGTTGTGCTGCGACATAAAATTGATTCCCTTATCTATTTTCTTTGCGATCGATTGAACTGATCGAGCTTTTCGAACTCTTTGAAAGTCCTAATCGAATCTTTTTTTTCATGAACTCCTACGTGATTTCAACGTTTCGCATTTTCGCTGTAATATCTAGCGAACGCGAGACGAAACAACATTACTATCGAATTTCACGTCGAACTCGAATTACGATTTCTCTCGTTGGACGATATCGGAGAAATTCATTTAACGTTGTTAATGTATATAATCTATTTATAGAAGTTGCAGTATGACGTAAATTTTCGCGATATATACATATATCAACCCAATGTATCCAAGAACCTCGTTACAATGTTCCTTTCACCTCAACTTTATATGTGTATGTATATATATATATATATATATATATATATATATATATATATAATTTTTTTTTAGGTCGGATATCGTTAATAATTTCGATAAAACGAGACCTCCATCAATAGAAATATCGTATCTCTGCGATAAAACCAAATACATTTGTTATATAGTATAAATGTATACACATATGCATATCATAAGTTTTTACATGCTACTTTATCTCTCTAAATCCATTCTAACTATTTTTAATCCTCTTATCATCGAAGACGATGATACTCCGTCGTTGTTCATAGGTAGATCAAACCATTTACATATTTATACCGGTAAATCGGATTTTAGTTCGCCGAAGAAGAACTTTTCTGTTTCGAAGAATAAACTGTGATTTTAATGAGTAGAGATCGAGAGACAGATATTGACTCGTAAGCTCTGTCATTGAAGACGAAAGATTTGTTACTTATAACATTTCGAATAAAGTCAAAGAATTTTTAAACGCGACTGCGAATTTTTAAACTTCGTAGCCATCGAACTATCGAAAACTATAGATAGCACTAACGCTCCTTTCCAGGGTTTCTCCGAATACCGCAAAATCTTACCTCACGTTCCACAAGCCAATAGGTGGTTTCCGATTGATCAAAGGAGGCTGGTTATCCATTGGCTATCGCCTACTCTTCCTTTTCCTTCCTCAATTAGCCTGATTGAAATCCCAAGAGCGTAGAACGAAACTTCGTGAAAAGCTTCTACGTTTCCTCTCTCTCTCTCTCTCTCTCTCTTCCTCTCTCATCCGTCTTTTAAACCCCTCTCCTCCCCTCCCCTCAACCATCTATACTTGGGAAATAATGTACATTCGAATTAATCGACCTGATCCTTTGGGAGAATTAGCTAGGAAATTTATTACGACGATCCTTTCGCATACTTACCTTCTCTTTATTATTAATCCTTTATTTTCTTTGTTCCAAAGAAAAAAAGAAAGAAAAAGGATGTTAAAAAAGGACGATTCGGTACAAATTGAAAACATTTCACTCGAAGAAAATAAATGTAGATCTAAATATCGATAAATTTGATATCATCTTCCTTCTTATCGCAAAACGTGACTTTGATAAAATCTCATGGAAAAGAAAATCTCTTGGAGTTTACGCACGCAATCCTTTCCTTACAATTTTACAACCGCCAACAGATTCTCGATAAGCTTTCCCTTAGGTAATAAAAGGACAATCGAAAATAAGAACGTCGTGTGTTCGTGCGTGAAACGAGCAACGTATTCGTGTTCCTTCACAAACACATTTTTCTTTACAAATAGTCTCTATACTGTTATTAACAAATATGATAAAGTAATTAAATGGATAATTATATAACTATTTTTGAGGATATTCGGCGAGATCAGCAGGAACGAATTAGAATCAACCTCAAATTAATTACAATACATTAGAACGATCATTAAAAATGCATTAGGAAGTAAAAATTTCCTGGTTTTACCAAAACGATCCCAAACAAAATTACAACGAGAAAATACGAAGATAATGAGACGCTTTAAGCATTTTAACAAAAAATCTATGTAATTTTCTTCAAAATTGTATAATATCGTACGAATACGAGCGTATCATTATAACGTTTCAATCTCTCTCTCTCTCTCTCTCTCTCTTTTTAATTCTCAATCAAATCCTTCTTAAATTGATTTATAAAACGAGTCATAAACGCCTTCAAATCCTTGCAATTCGCTAACTCAATTTCTCTCTGAAAGTAATCTTGTCAATTTTATAAAAAGAAAAAACGCTTGGAAAAATGCGTATCGTATCATTTTCAAATAGAGATACTTTAAGTGGTATCAACGTTATTTTTTTGCACGCGAGAAACTCCTGATAGTCCTGGAAGAACGTCGACTAGAAAGCGTTATGAATAATCTGAAGAAGAAGCACTGCTGAAAGGGGTTCCTAAGAGAGAGAGCTAGAGAGAAGAGAGAGAGAGAGAGAGAGAGAGAGAGAGAGAGAGAGAGAAAGAGAGGAACTGATTCGTGAAGATTATTCCAGTCGGTGCTCGGAAGCAAGTGGCACCTGCAGTCTGCCGTCTGCAACGGCAGCCTCTTTACGTGGCCCTCTTCCTGCCCTCTAAAGGGTTTAAAAGAGTACGCTCGGGAAAACAAACGAGTATGTTAATTCGAGCGTGAAAGTGGGTACGTTTAACTTCTCGTCGTACCGCTCTCTCTCTCTCTCTCTCTCTCTCTCTCTCTCTCTCTCTCTCTCTCTCTCCGTCTCTCTTTCTCTTTTTCTTTCATAGCTTCTTTCTTTCTCTTTCTCTATTTCTGAAAGAAATTCCGAAATGAAACAGAAGACGATTAAACGATTCGCTGAATTTGTCCTTCCTTCTTCTTATTTCCTGACACTGCCAGAAATCTTGATTTTCATATAATAATCTCTGTGCGCGCGTGTGTGCGTTTGTGTATTAAGCGTGTAATCTTATCATTATACCATCTTCATCTTATTTCACTCTTGACAAATCGTTTCGATTCGAGTCTGATCGAAACGAGTGAATCGTTCATTCGTCTTTACTTTTCTCATTCGAAACTATGACTGTCTTTTCAACGAAGAGAAAACTCTTGCGGAAGAATCGTAATTTGTTTAGCTAGGTATCCTGAAAAGTTTCAGAAAGATCGAGTTTCAACACTCCCGCTAGATAGTGGATAGAGAAAGTTACGAAGAGAGAAGTTCGAATGAACGTTGTTAATTGTTTAATTTTGACGGAACTAAGTCGAGAGTTTTTAACGGATACAGTCATGTCGAAATAGATAAGAATTGTATCTCAGTTTTCATTCTTTTTAGATGGAAAATTATTTTTCTAATTGTAAGTTATTCTTTTATTTAAGAAAATGTAAATTTAGAAATCGAAAGATCCTAAACGATTTTAACAATCAATTACTCTATTTCGACAAATTTTTAGATTACATTTTATCAGATTTCAAAAATAAGTTTCTAAGTTCGTAGTTTTACAATCTGAAGAGAGAATTTAATCTAAAAGATTTCGAAGAAGAGCATTTCATTGATTTTTAAAATCGTCTGGAAACTTTCGATCTATCATAAACGTATGTACTTTTTAATCAACATTTGATCGATATCAACGAAACGTTCTATCATTGTTATTAAATTCCTTATAGATAAAGGACATGAAAATAATATCAAAAACGTTATTGTCAGACGTAATACGAAAGATGAAAAAGGGAATCGATTCTATAGTGAAATTGGTTTGTTATCGATATTTCAAAAATTGAAGAAAGTAGAGGAAAAAAAAGATGAGAACTATCTTGACCCAGTGCCGAATTCTGTTTCGAAATTCCCTGATGTAATCGAGTTCCCTCGTTCATCGATCTTTCCACTTCGAGCACTTAGGAAGCAAACTGTCGAGAGAGAGAGAGGGAAAGAGAAGTTCCCTAGTAGTCCTAAATAGATACAGCTTGCTGAGACAAGTAGCACAGTTCCACTTTCGTGCCCTTCCAAACAGCGATCTAGCATTTATGGTCGTCAAAGTCGGCCGAACGGAACAGTCGTGTCGCAACGTTTCGCCACTTTCAGCGGGAATTTTAAACTTCGTTTGTGAGAGAATCCAATTCCGAATGGACTAGGTTAAATTCACTTTCCGTGAAATTTAAGAGAGAGAGAGAGAGAGAGAGAGAGAGAGAGAGAGAGAGAGAGAGAGAGAGAGAGAGAGGAAACGATCGATGAACAATAGGTTCTTTTTTCGATAGCTGTCATAAACGAACGATGAAATCTCTCGTTACCTTCACTTTTTCTAATAGTATCATTCAGCAATATATTTCATGCGTAGAGTTGGAAATGAAATTCTACTCTTCTTCTTTTTTCCTTTTCTTCTTTTTTCACTTCAATTGTATTTTATTAAGATGAAGAAAGAGAGAGAAAGAGAAGAAGAGTGAAAGTGAGATAGTATAGGTAAATAAATCGTGGGAGATGAGTTATCGTTGAGAAAACTTTCTCGTTTCTTCCTTTTATCCAGAATATCACGAATGTTTTCTTCTTTCTTTCCTTTATCTTTCATTTTTGTACGTACGTATATCATATGTATAGAGATATATGTATGCAGGTATACAATACGTGTGTGAATTGTATATATACGACCACACATATATTATTATACGTACACACATTTATATATATATATATATATATATACACATACATAGTAGGAACAACACACTAGCTTCCTTTTCCATTCGTTCAGGACAAAATGAGAAATGGTCTCGAGGGTGAGTGCTGGCAAACGTGTAACTAGCAACTCGGCCGACAGCCCGTTGAGTCGAGTTCCTAGTTCGCTCGAATGCTTTATCCTATCCTTGTGTACAAGTTAACCATGCTCTGACAAGTATCCAAGAACTCGTTGGAATTTCGTTAACGCGCCTCCTGAGAACATTTAGTTAGTTACGTTGTGAACGGTACGTGTCACTAATTGATGTAATATCTTTCGTGATTGTTTTCATTTTCTTCGATTTTTTTATCATGAAGATGAAAAGAGAGAGAGAGAGAGAGAGAGAGAGAGAGAGAGAGAGAGAGAGAGAGAGGGGGGGGGGGGGGGGGGGGAAGGGCATTGAGAAATCTTACATTATCAAATTGAAAATTACAAATAATTATTTGTTAAAATTAAATTATTGTTCGATATCATCGAATCTTATTATTTCATTTTGCATTCCGTTTCCTTTTGCGAACGGTCATAGAATTTTTTCATCTACTCGTTCCTTCCCACCTCTTCTACCATCCGACCATTATTCGATTAATTAGAAAACTTTTCCCTTTAATTTACTTCTTCCATCGAACGGAACTTTAAATTACTCTCGACAGATGATGCCGAGTTCATGCTCCACGGATTATAGTCAAATAAAATTCGTTATGGGTGCCGCAGAGTTCAAAAAACGATATAGATTAATAATACTAATCGAAAGACAAAGAAGAAAACGAAGAGGATGTGTTTTCATAATTTCTATCGCAAAAAGATTCCATAAAGATTTTCGATATGAAGGATTTTAATCATGAGACAAGCATTATCGAGTTTAAGCGAAATTTTTTTTTCAGAAATCATTTAAAAATAAAGAAACTATAATTACGTACAGAGGCTTTATATTCAAATAATATAAATGAAAGGGAAAAGAAAGAGAGTGAGAAAAAGAGATAGATAGATCGATAGATAGATAGATAGATAGATAGGCAAATAGACGAAAGAAAAACGTTTAAACTCGAATCCGAATATTACACAGGAAGCTATTCTTTTCTCATCGATGTAGCTTCAGGCAGTAGTTCTTAATAATACTAGAGAGCACTAGTCCGAACTATTCTCTCCTTCTCTCTCTCTCTCTCTCTCTCTCTCTCTCTCTTTCCTTTTTTCTCTTTCTCTATCTCTTTCGCTCCTAACTCTTTTACCAACTCGTTCGAGCGTATACATTCCTACAGACTATATAAAAAAAGAGAGAACGCGAGGACGCACGGTATCGATCTCTCGAAAGCCGTATATCATCCGTTAGCGTAAAAGCTGCTTTGTCGGGACCAGGTATTGGCTATCGTAACGCTGCAGTTTAGCCGAGTACTGAGCTATCGGTGAAAAGTAGAATTTGGCACGTTTCAAAGTTCAGTTTTGACCTTTTGAGGTATATCCTACGTACTTGGAATTATTCGTAAGTGTGAACTACCTGTACTATAAGACAAATCCTACTTATTTCTATCGATAAAAGAGCTAAAGTTAATTATTACATAGATGAATATATCTTACGAGATAATGCTGTACGATCGTTATTTTCTAATAAAGACACGAGTTTCCAGAGATAAGATATGTCAGTTTAATATCGTTCATCTCGTATCTATTAAATCGCGAATAAATTTCGAACGAGGACAATAGAAAAATTCTTTTTCTTAAGAAAGAATTTTTCTAGAGATTTGGAAAAAAAATATTATAGCTTGTACGTGTGTAGACAATTGTATACAGGTAGATGTAATGAATTCGAAATTTCATTCACGAAACTCTATTGAAATATTTTATATTTTAATTAAATTCTTTACTACTTTTTTTTTTACGCGTATGCGTGTGTATCTTCTTTTTTTTTCTCTCTCTCTCTCTCTCCTTCTTTTCTTTTCTTTTGTTTTTTACTTTTTTAACATTTTGTAGGTCGTACAAAGGGCCATTTCACAAAGAGTCGGATATCTAGATTCTCTCTTTCATACGTAGTCCATCGTGATAAAAGCAGGGAAAGTCAGTCCAAGCAAAACGACGAGTGTTAAAATGAATATGAGACATTTCTACCTTTGTGCGTGAATTCCGGCTTGCACGAAACTCGTATGTCTCTCTTTCTACGAATGTGGTTGATATTACAAACATCCATCACATATCCGTGGAATCTTCTCGCGACTTGGAAAGAACACGCTGTGATGCATCGCATTTCTCATACGATTTCTTTCCCCTTCTTCTTCTTCTTCTTCTTCTTTTCCATATTCTTCTTCGGTAAGGACGCAAAAAAGAAGAAGAAGAAGAAAAAAAGAAAAAATAAAAGCCTCTTTCGTCTCTTTTCTCAATCTTTATCTTTCCTTTTCCTTTTCTATGCTCTTACATAGATACATATGTGTCTTACGTACGGATAAATCCAACATTTTCTCAAAGTCGGCTTTTCGTGTCCATGTACTTAGGTAGTATAGCTTTTCAACAAGGTAGGACAAACATTTCTGAAATGTCCAATGGAGTAAGAAAATTTCTACGAAAAAGTCTTTGTTGTTTGATTGTTTCTATTTTAATATTTTCACCGGATTCTCTCTCTCTCTCTCTCTTTTTCTTTCTCTCTTACGACTTCTCTACGATTTTTAATGTTGTTTAATTCTTTTACGAGTGTTGATCCTATTCGAATAATTTCACGGGATCAATAGCTAATTATAGACTGTTTCAATGACGTACTGATGAACAAATACTCTTTAATGGATCATTCGTGGTATCAGCGTGTTTTGATTGCAGTTGAAACTCTTGCAATATCCACATTTCGAATGAATTGTAATGAATTTACCGATTGATAACAATCGTGCTTGAAACTTTTTAAAACACGCAAATGAAGTTTCTATCGTCATTAAAACGTTCAATAGAAAATATTAAAACGTACTATATTGTTTAACATACACGTAAATGAAAGAGATAAATTACGAAGAAACATTGTAATACGTTTGTAATAGATTTACGTAGATTTGTGCGTAGTTAAATTTGTATTGATCAAATTGTTCAATAACCTTCTAACCTTCTAAATAAATAACACACGTATCTTATAAATACATAACGTACGTACAAATATAAACATATTGTGAGAGAAAGAGAGAGAGAGAGAGAGAGAGAGAGAGAGAGAGAGAGAGAGAGAGAGAGAGAGAGAGAAAGAGAGAGGGAGAGAGAGGGAGAAGGAGATAAGTAGATAATTACACACGTCTCTTCTATATAATTTATAGTTTGTACGTTTAGAAGATCAGTTTGTCTTGAATCGTGAAAGCGGATGTATCGCTCTAGAAGGTTAGTTTAATATTTTTATTTTATTTTAATCTTCGAAAGAAAAAGAAGAGAGAGAGAGAGGAAATATTAATTATTAATTAACTATTAGCACGGAATTGTTTCTATCCCACATTTTAATATCGAATACAATTAATTAATTGTAATGAATTTTATACAAGTTCAACGATATTTCTGTCTCTCATGTATTGCTATTAATTATCGTAAATATCGTTTATATAAACTTTCATCAACGTAAATAAGTATAATTATTACTCGTCTATCGAAACATTAATATAAAATATATGTATATGTAAATACGTATTTTATGTATAAAGTTTTATGTAACAATATCTTATTCGTCGCTTAAAAATATCAATCATAGAGAAAGAGAAGTAAAAACATGGTCGAGTTAGAAGGACATTTAGGGACATTAGAGAATAGATGTTAGATAGTAAAGAAAAACAAAGAAGTAGGTTTCCAGGAATACCTTTAGTAACACGACTTCGAAGATGAGACGAACTCGTGAACGAAACTTTATCGGAGGCCTTTCTGATCGCACTAACGCGAGTTTAAGCAGAACTTTTCGTTCGGATGTGCAGCAGCAGTAGTTGCAGTGAGAGCAACAAATCTCGATAGAGGATGAGAAAAGAGGAGGAAAGTAGAAGGAAATTCGTACTAGCACGAGTACAACGACGACAACTAACTCGAGGGAAATTTGCGAAACGACCAATGGAAACCTCGTTTCGCGAGGACCATTTTGAATATATGCGCGTCTTTTCAATAAGAAAAAAAGGAAAAAAGTGAAAGAGAGAGAGAGAGAGAGAGAGAGAGAGAGAGAGAGAGAGAGAGAGAGAGAGAGAGAGAGACTGAAGAAACGGACTTCCTATTCTACTCCGCTAAAAACCGTGAAAACTTTTCGTTTTAGCGAGAGAAATCGCGTATAAAGAAGTCGTACTTGGTGGACCAGTTTCTTTTCTTCAAAAGAAAAAGATCGACGTATACATACATACATATATATATATATATATATATATATATATATATATATGTATATAAAGAATAAGAGGAAGATAAATATAGATATAAAGCGAGAAAGAAAAAAATTATGGATAGTATGCGAAAAGGAGGCTTCGAAATCGAGATAATTTTTATCTCAAAGTATTCTTCGAACTTCTCGAAACTCGCGAAGACTTGGTACTTTATAACTTCTAAGATAGAGAGAAAGAAAGAGAGATAGATAGAGGGAGAGAGAATAGAAATAGAAATAGAAACAAATAGTAAAAAGGGAGATTAGAGAGAAAGAGAGAACAAGTATGTATACTTATGTACATATGTAAAAAAAGAAAAGTGCTGATAGGAGAAGGTTTTCTTCGTTTAACTCGCTTTAGTTGGTTTATAAAAGGTACTCAATGTTTTCTATCATTCAGTAAGAATTTCCTTTTTCTTTTAGGAACGTATAATAGAAAATTTGCTTCGTATTTTTGGTGGATCATGCGAGAGATAGAATGTTTGATGTTCCATTTCTCAAGTACGTGTTTGCTCCCGTTTAGCTTCTACGAGGAAACCTACTTTGCTTCTATCTATCTATCTATATATATATATATATATATATATATATATCTAGCTCTCTCTCTCTCTCTCTCTCTCTCTCTCTCTCTCTCTCTCTCTCTCTCTCTCTTTCTCTCTCTTTCGTTTTTCCACTCAATCTCGATTTCCCCCTATGCTTTTCGTGCAACGCTAGCAAGTCATTTCTACGTTATATCAACGAACCGATAACACCACTCGAATGATTGCGTTACAATACAATTTTCTGAAATAGTACGAATATGTTAAATGAAATAAAAAAAAAAAAAAGATTTATATTGGATATCAGCTGATTGTTGTTGTTTAAAGAAGAAAAAGAAAAAAGAGAGAGAAAAACTATCGGAGAATTTCGAAACGTTGTAAGAGTGTATTGTGAAGAGAGCATTGATTGGTCGTGTTAATTTGAGAACTCCAAAATAATATATGTATATGTACGTTTATACAAAAGAAAAAAAAAAAACGAATAGAATTATATAGACAATTTCGTTGTTAAAATAGAACATATGAAGTTTACGAGAATATATGACTCCATTAATCGTTGATAAAAATACTAGTCGCGGAATGAAATGGACTCGGAAACGACAAACGATTGAAATTTATTGTATTACATGTGTAAACTCTCGTCGGGAGAAATTTGTAACTCGGGCCTATGAGGGGTAGATAACGTTCATTTTAAAAGTTGATTCGATTAAACGAATTGGCAATATGACGACTGTCACGTTTTCGCAAACTCGAAATGTTTCGTATCGTTAAAAAGACCGAATATAAATGGAACGATAAACAATGACTCGGTTGTTAACGACTGCGATAAATATTGCGTTTTCATTAACAATATCGATCGACGAGGTACTCGTAACAAGTTGTAGTAATAAATATGAAAAGCTCATTGTAACAATACTATTCGAGAATATCGTAAATAGAAAGTATATAAAACAAATTTGTATGTTGAAAAACATTAAAATCGTGAGAACGAGATCATTAATTTGTTTCCTGTTCGTTGAAATATCGAATAAAATATTGATTATTAAATGATTATTCAATCGAATCTTTCTATATTTGTTTTTTCTTTCTCGATATTTTTTTAATTCACGATATTTTTTATTGTTTCGGACGTTATTAAAAACGTGTATAAAAATGAAGATATGTATATAAATTTATCTCGAAAGTATAATAAAGATTCTATCGATAAACGAATGGAAAATGGAGTTACTTTATAACAATGAAAATGCTTTGTAACTTTTTATAGAAACTAGTAAAGAATTTCTTTGTTTCCCTAGTAAAAATAAAATTGCAAACTCGGTTTTACGATATTTATGAAAAAGCTAAAGAAAGAAAGAAAAGAAAAATAAAGGGATATTTTAAACGAAATTAAATTAGCTAATCCGTTTGTTTCTTTTGCATTTCTTATTCATTTAATAATTTATAATTAATCTTAGGTATATAGATATGTATTCTCGATATATAGATATACGCGTATGTATAAATGTATGTGCACACAAACTCTGTGGTTTTCATTATTCTGTCTCCATTCTTCGTTGATTTACACTAATACACACGCACATATATTTGTGGAGAACCGCATTGTTCGGATTTACAATCCGTATTTATGACGTTTGACTTCCAATGCTACCGTCCAATTTTGATTCATTGTATACAATCGAGCTTATGTTTATGGTCACTTCACTCAAGCTTTAGCGAAGCTCTTGTAGCGACATACGAATCAACGATGCGCATTATAATCGCTTTGTTTAGAAAGGAACGAATCTGTGTTATTTGCATTATATTGTAAATGTAGTAGAGAGTTGACTTCAAGTGCATTTTATTGTGTAAAAAAAAACAGGTAGTAAAATTATGTGCATTCATTTCTTTTTTATCTAGAAAAATTTTTAAAACAAACAAAGATTATCTGACATAATTCATTCTATTTATTATATATATATATATATATATATATATATATATATATGTGTGTGTTCGTGCAGAAGGATTTTTATAGGTTTTTATGTTACATATAAAAATATGTTTATATGTTTATGTATACAGTAAGCAAACAAAAAAAATACTAAAAATCTCAACTCATAGGAACAGACATGTGTTCTTTTCGCATTTACGAATATGACACAGACTATAATTTTTCAAAACGGAGTAGCCAATGTCCAGATATACATATTTATCGATATGTCCCAGGCGCTGGAAAAAGTTTTGACATTCCCAGATATACCTACATACATGAACACGTAGATATGACATATAGAAAGGGAGTAATAAATTTTAGTTGTATCTAAGCGAAGATCGACGTAAAATTTTGGAATTCGTGTCGTCTGATGAATGAAAGATAATATTCCTTTGGACAACGCTATAATTAATTTGATATTTCGTTAAATTTCATTCATCTCAACGTTTTATCGGATATCGTTAATCTGTAAATTAATCTAACCGATATATTATAATTAATTATGAAAATAAAGACGAATATCTTTTGTAAATCTATAATTTGTATCGAACAAAATTAGTATTATTAATCACAGATGTGTAAAAAGGAACTATTTATATAAGAATTTTTCTAATATAATAATACATCTTGAGGGAATTCTAAATATTCGAAAAAATATTCAAGAGAATATCAGTAAACGTAATCAAGAAATTCTTTGGAAGAACTTAATTCGTTGGATAAACATATAACGTCAAAGCGTGAGCATGAGAAAGATTTCTTTCTTAATTTCATGGTTGTTCTCGACGAAGGAAAAATTCCAAAAGAAGAAAAGTATATACTGTTGAATAGTTTAGATAAAATATTGTTCGTACATTCTCTATAATATACTATTCAAAAGCGAAGGTTACTAGTTCACGTTGCTCTCTTCATAGACGAAAGATAAGAAACAAAAATTTATCGTCGTACGCGAGGAAACGGAAGGAATAGACATTGGATGGAAGAAGACTCGAAACATGACTCCCATTTTCGATACATCCATTAAATTTTCAACTTGCTAGGAGACTTAGAATATCGATAGGTAGATGCGAAACCTTTCGGGAATTTAAATGCGTGTGGAAAAGATCGAACAGAGAAAACTGAAGTTCGAAATCGAAGGATTCGATTTTGTCGAGAAGACGAAAGTACTCCTTTGTACTTTGTTCGATTTTTGAATGGATCAAACGTTCAAACGTATGAAGTAAAAAAAAAAAAGAAAAAAAAAAGAAAGAAAGAAAGAAAGAAAGAAAGAAAGATCAACGAAGATCGTACGTAGCGTAAAAGAAGGGAAGAAAATTTTTTTAAACGGCATAAAATAAAATTACTGTGCGAATTAACATCGAAAGGAGAAACATTGATTCGGAATAAATCATTTATTAATTGTAAATGATCGGTGTCATAATCGAGCGACCATCGAATTACCACATACGAATGCAATTTGCAAGCGATCGCGCATCGACCACTAATTAGGCACGAAGGTAATTGGTACGAACAACTTGATCCGCCGATAAGCTACACATCCTCGTTTCCTCTTGTTCCAGAGAAATGATAACGAACGATGATCCTAATTTTCGATTTAAATCTTTCGAATCGAATTCAAAGATTAATGATAAAGAAATTTCATGGTAGTACTAAAAAAAAAAAAAAAAAAATTTCAAACTATAATAATGAAGTTTAATTACCTTATATCGGAATTTACAACGATGTAAATTCAAGATTCTCTACTAGGGAATATGTAGGGGATTTACTCGACTGTATTTCATAGACAAGGCTGTATCACTCGGGTTTCTGGCTTACGGGAATGTCCTATGGGATAGCATTCCGTGTTTCGTAGATTCTCCGTCGATCTGAAACATACATACACACAGAGAAACACGTATGTACTCGAATCTCAGAGATTATCTTGATATGATCGTGAAATTCGATCATAGACATAACACAATTGTAATCTAGAGACGTTAAGCAATCACTCTAGACCGCAACTTAATGTCTAACTCATATACGCATTGCTTAGATCATCGACAAATATGTTCTGTTCTCTGTTGAGGTGTTAATGATCCAGAGGATTATGGAGTTGCTTTGAGATTGATCTCTCAAGTTTATCTCCTTGATACTCATGTCTTTTCTTCAATAAAATTGATTAAAGGAATTTGAATAATATTTTGAATAATTAATTGTAAGAAAATATAAGAAAGAAAGTTTCATTATCGAGTATCAACAAAATTGAAGAATATTTTTGATAATAATCTTTCTTTATGATTGATGCACATTGAAAATTATTTTTACAAGTTTTTAAAAATATGTCAATATTTTATTTCTACGAGTACGTATATAGTATTACATAAATTAGCAAAAGAAATGTAAACGACAAGACGAAAAACATCTTGTAACTGCGTTTCATTTATCAAAGAGTATTTCGTGTAAAAATAGGAAAGTTGATATTTAAAGAAGGCAGCTTTAAGGAACTCGTCTCTATGCATATATTTATCTACACATACATACATACATACACACATACATACATACATACATACATATATACGAATATACATATACATATATATATATACAGTATAGCTATAATTTGAAATAGCTGTCCTTTTATTAAGAAAATGACTACTACCCCTTGTAGAAAATGAAAGCTTACTTTTTAATAATCTCACAGTTTCTTCGAGCTGTAATAGTAACCTGATACTTAAAACAACAAAAAAAAAAAGCTTTTATCTAGAAGATTTCAATCATTATTATTATCTCTCTCTTTCTTTTATATTTCATAAACGAAGAAAAAAAATATATTAGCTTCTCAGTACCTACGAGGTACTTATTCAACCGTAACAGCGTTAAACGTACAAAAAAAGAAGAAGAAGAAGATAGGAAGATAGAAAATCTAATGAAGTCGAAGGAAGAACCAGAGAAGGAATAAGAATAATAAAAATAAAATGTCGAGTTAAAGATTTGAGAAGTATTCGTTAAGTACGGATCTAGCAATGACTTCTTTGTCTTTTCGTTCGAACAAGAAGAAAAAGAAAAAGAAAAGAAAGAAGAAGAAGAAGCAGAAGAAGATGGAAAAGAAGAAGAAGAAGAACCACTGGACGAAGGGCTCGAAAAACACTTTAACGTTTCCCTAGAGTTCTTCATGCTCGACTAACACGACCCTTGTCTTCCTCCCACCACTCACTCCGAGTCCTCTTCTCAGCCTCTTCGCGATATTGAAATTCGTGTCGCGAATAAAACTTGGATATTGAGAGAAAAGGAGAAGGAGAGAGAAAGAGAGAAAGAGAGAGAGAGAGAGAGAGAGAGAGAGAGGAAGGGCAAGACTGTCAAGGAAGAACGAATGAAAGTGAGGAAGAGGATATCAAGCGAGTCTTCGAGAGGAAAAAGGAAGAAATATTTATCTTTCTATCGTGTGTTCTTCTCTTCTATCTCACTTATTTCCTCTTGTGAGAAACTTTAGATCTTGAAATTATACTCTCTCTTACTCTCTCTTTCTCTTCATTCTTATTACTCCTTATTCATATTACTTCTTCATCTTCATCTTTATTTATCTTTATTCTTGTTGAATATTATTTGAGAACAAATTGTCAAGATAAACAATAGTTATGCATTTTAAATCACGTGGTATATCGACGATAGAATTTACATTATGACAGATTGTTTTTTTTTCTTTTTTTCTTTTAAATAATAATCTATGCATATCAATAATTTATATCACAGGTTATCATTAAGCAAGACTAAATCAATCAATGAAAATTAAATGTTAATTATATTCAATATTTAAAATAGTGTAAGATTGGTTTATTCGTGTTATTACGGTCTCAGAATTATGTTGATTTTCTTATGCATATTTTTCAAAATCGTAACATCTCATGTCGAGTAAACAGAATTTAATTGTATCCAATTAGCGATAAATAGGACGATCAACATAAATCTTTTCCAGATTCAACTTAGATTTCCTTTGATTCTTGTTATACCACCTTGCGTGACCAACGTTCATATACACTTTCCCCTTTGATGTTAACGATGTGGTGCTATTTCTACGTTAACTTGCTACGAACTGCAGTAACAAGGGACTTTGAATCACGTGTTAAGAAACTTCAAACCTGTTTGCTTGACCGATAATGGTCGTTGGATAATACTTCAAATGAATCGTACTTTGATTATTATTATTCACGATAATAAAAATTGTTAGATATTTTTTTTCGATTGAATATTCCTTTTCTTTAATCTTTTTTTTTTTTATTCTTTTAATCCAATTACAAAGTTTTTATCGACTCACTTGTTTAATTCGTTCACGTATTTAAAATGCTTCACACCCGTTTTCTTTTTATTCCTTAAACAATTTAGTTTATAAAAAAACGTTATTCGATTCAAAAAAAAAAAAAAAAAAAAGGTTTTAGAACGTCTCTGCAACAATCTAGAACATTTACTAATCAGATATCAAATCTTATCGTCAAGTTCATTGACATTTTTAGCCGAATGACATGTGAAGGGATAAAAATCGAAAAGAGAAAGAGAAGAAAAGATAGAGAGAGATAAGAAAATATTATTCGGAAGATTCTCATAGAGTCGAAAAGAATTCTTGAAGGAAGAAGAGATTGGATAGAAAAGAGACACACTACAGAAAGTTCGTAACGTGCCGCAGGATGATTCGTCCTTGAGAAGGTCTGAGCTGGATTAAGAAGAAAAATGAAGAAAATTGGGATGGTGGGAGGCAAAAGAAAAAGAAAGACAGAGAGATATATAGATAGAGATTGGAAGGAGAGAGACTGTTATTTTATCCTCCTTCCTTGAATCCTTCATTTCTCACAAAGCCGATCCATCTCGTCAGTTTGCTTCGGAAAGCCGCCAGTATTAACGTCAGCTGAGAACATATCCATGAAATCGTAACATTAATTAATAAGCACGAATTAAAATTACTAATTAAGATAATGTTCTTTTTTTTCTATTTATAATTCTTTTCTTTCTTATTCTCTCTCTCTCTCTCCCTCTCTCTCTTTGTCTTTCTATTACTCGTTTAATTACAAATCTTGATGACGAAAAAATAGTAAGGTTTATATTTCATCTCTCTTCACGTTACGATCTTAATGGAAATGTATTCGTTAAACATTTATTCCTTTTTCCATATTTAACGAAGTAAAAAATAACTTTTAAATCTTTCATTTACTTTTATCATTTTTCTTTTTTTTTTTTCTATTTTTCAAACGTACAATACGAGAGAGGAGGAAATATTATTTTTGATCAGAACGATATCGTAAACAATGTTATTGAATAAAGCCGGGAGTTTCGTGTAAACAAGGACGTATGTAAACGAACTATGAGTATCTACAACGTAGTATTATAAAGGTCAATGTTTCGTACACCTTCGAACGAAATGGACGTCGATCAATATTGTCTATGAATATTTTCGATATCTTCTTTTAAAATTGTCAGTAGATATAAATTTTTAATTTTTTCTTCTTCCCCTTGTTCTTTTTCTTTCTTTTTTCTTTTTTTTTTTTTTTTTTGATCTTTTTATACGTGGTTTTACATACAACGAGATATCTAGCTCGTCGAGTTTATATCCCATACTTTTATTAAAATTCAATTTTGAAAAATTTGTAAAGAACGTTTTTTTAAGATTAATAGATTGATAGATTGATGAAATAATTTCAACGATGAAATAATTTCTTCTAATATAGAATTATCTAATGAACACATTTTCTAACATAATAATTTCCGTTCATCCTTGCCAACGATTATTATTTCCGGACTTCCAACGACCCCATTTAAGATCTCTGGCAATGACTATTTTGCAAAAGCATCGTAGAGGATTTCTCAATCTTAGTACTTGGATTCTATGATCGACGATCTATCTTGTCGAATTACTCGTCCAACGCGGACAACCCGGAAATTAATTTTCATCCTAAGCCAGTTAGGATATCGAGTGACAAGTTCTCGACATTAAAGGCGAGAGAACACACTATATATTCTATATATATATATATATATATATATATATATCGATGGTCTTTTTCAATTTACTTTTAATTACAACGTTAAAATGTTAAAACACAGCATTGTGTTCTCTCATTGCCCTTAAAGCTTTCGATCTATTGTAGGAAACATCGAACTAGCTTAGACATTATCGGTAAGAAGTACACTTTAATCTCATTTTCGCGAAAGTCGAGAAAAACAATGGTAGAGGTAGACGAAAAAGAGAGATTGCTTTTTGCTCCCTTTAGCGAGAACAGAAAAGAAACGGTACATTGTTCCTATTTCTCGTACATTCTTTACGAAAGAAAAATTTCAAAATGTCTACACGCGTATACGCGTATATATTCAACAAAATACGAAATTCTCATAGCCAAGACAATTTCTCTGTTATAACGGTGGACCGTTTGTCTTTATCTTCCATTGCTTTATCTTTTTTTTGTCATCTTTTACAAAGTCTTGTTTAAGGAGAAGATAAATACTAAGTAGTACTGGGCAATTGGATAAGATTTCAGTTGAGATAAAAAATTGTTGGAGAGAAAGAAAGAAAGAAAGAAAGAAAGAAAGAAAGAAAGAAAGAAAGAGAGAAAGAAAAAGAATAAAAGTGTAGAATGATAAAATAATAAGAAATTAGGAGTAGCGTTTTATATGTGTGTTGTGTGCGTGTATAAGAGAAAAAGAGAGAAAGAGAAGGAGGAAAAGGAAGGAAAGAAGTTCTGTAATCGAGATCTAACGCGAAAATACGAGCTGTAATTTCGCTCGGAAAACGGCGTACTCTCTATCTTTATCTCTTTCTATCTCACTCTCTCTCTCTCTCCTCCTCTTTTCTCTCTCTTTCTCTCTTGTTATTTCTTTTTATCTCGTGTTGGTTAATGACGTTCACGGTGGGCACAGATCGTCCAGCCAATTTCATGGAGATACAATAAAGAAGGAAACCTTCGTGATATTTTATTACGTCATTTCGTTCTAATTTTGCGACGATGGCAATGCTTGGAAGAACGATAATGCTTTTGCGTTTCGATATAAGATTCTCAAAGCTGCAAGTTCGTCTCTCTTTCTCTCTCTCTCTCTCTCTCTCTATTTCCTATTTCTTTTTCTCTCTTTCTTTTCTGATGAAGTACATACTTCAACTTTATACCTTTTTCATCGTGTCCCTACGATTTCGACGTTAAGCGAACTTGCGACAGTTTTATTTTTAATGGGCAATTTATCCAAAGAACACTTTCCCTTTATGTCTTTTTTATCTTCTAGAACGATTCACGTATGAGAGAAAATATTAAAATCGTAAAGAAAGAGAAAGAGACAGACAGAGAGACAGAGACAGAGAGAGAGAGAGAGAGAGAGAGAGAGAGAGAGAGAGAGAGAGAGTGAGAGAGAAGTAGATAAGATAGATGGTTGAATATATATATAAATAAAACTAAACGATAAATATCTACATCTCAGAAGTAATGAAATATCTATCTTTGAAAGTGTACATATTCTATTTTTCTTATTTCCCAGTGTATTGTCATTTCATTTTCAATTTAATGTACTTTATAACTATAAGAAATAATACGTACGTAGATTGAGAAAAGAAATGAATGGACTTGAAGAAATGATAAAACGAGTTGATTCACCGTTCTATTACTCGCCAATTATACTAGGTATTTTTTCGTGCTTTTATTTAGCTACCTTTATAAATATATCTCTTTTTTTCTCTTTCTTCTTTGTAAGTGTAATTCGACGAGAAAGAAGGATAGAGAGAAAGAAGGAAAGAAAAAGAAAGAAAGAGAGAGAAAGAAAAAGAAAGAAGACATTATTACTCGTTAGTCTCGCTGTCTTTGTATCGAAACATGTAATGGAATATTAAAAATTGAAGAGCTTTTTCTTTCGTTCGAGAAAGGTAAAATAAGACAGAGATAAAGAATTAAAACGTTCGTTTTCCTTTTTTTTTTTTTTTTTTTTACCGAGTTAAAAAATGACGTTGAAATTTTTAAAAAGAAAAGAAAAGAAAGGAAGAGGGATGAATAGAGGAAAAAGAAATAATGCAATATTTTTGTTGAAAATATTCTCGAGCGGGAAAAAAAGAATTGAAATGTTGTCCCTTTATAATACGTTCCAGACGAATTAACGTAGTTTACGTAGCACGAACGTTATCGGAAAATATCGACGTGATTATTTGTATTACTATGGAAGAAAATATAGTAGGGTTCGTGTGGTAAACGTTAAATCGAGTTCGATTAATCGAACTTTCAGGCGATATAGTCCGAAAAGTCAGCAAATGCTGTGGATAGTAGTAAAGGGAAACAAGTGAGTCTGTTCGTAGGGATTGGATAAAAAAGAAGGAAAGGAAAAGGGAAAAGGAAAAGGGAAAAAAAAGGGGAGAAAGACGATCAAGATGATCCATCGATTCTATCGGCCTTCTTGATAAGCGAGAAAAAGAGAAAAGCACGACGATTTCTTACTCGAGATGGGAAAATCGAAAGAACGATAGAGAAGAAGAGATTCTCTCTCTCTTTCTTACATACGAGATAACTCACCAAGATTCCGAGAGACTCCATTAAACCTTCAATGCATGATTTATATGAGAAAATATCAGGAAAAAATATTATACCGGTTATTAAGCAAATATTAAAGAGGATAAGAAATAAAAGAAATTACATTATCATAATTTTCACATTGGATATTAAATATTAATATTTTCATTCACGTGTATTTAAGAATTAAAGAAAACCTTTTAAATTATTCATCAGAACGTCGATTTTTGCAAAATTAAATAATAATAGGTAGAGCATCTTTGTATGTATATATATTTTTTCTTTTTTTTATTCTGTTATCATTTTTATGTCTGTATACTGTATTTTATCTGTTTTTACTTCGTAATAGATGAATCATATATTGTGATCGATCGAAAATAAGTTTTCCATAATAATTTTCTCAATTTTTCGTTCTATTATTTAATCGTAGAAATATTAAAAAGTTAATATACATTGCAGATTCCTTTGCATTTTCTTAAATATGTAAAAATAATCATAGCCATATATGGTTCAATGCTTATGATGCACGTTCAATAAAATAATTCTTTTCACTTGGATAAATCTGTGAGTTATACGAATATATCACTATATTTTCTATCGTACAATGGAAAATTTCATATTCGTGGAATTTCTACGCTTCGTCTGCTTGCATTGTCTATGTAATTTTAAGATTCTTTCTTTTCGAACGGGTACCGATAAATTCGAGCAATATTCACGTGGAAAACGAGAGAAGAAAATAGTACATACGAAATAAGAGATGTTTCACGTTCTTCTCTTCTTTTTTCCTTCGATAGCGTTGACACGTCTCGTCTGTAGACGAGAAGAAAGAGAGAAAAAAAAGAGACAAGAAAGAGAGAAAGAGAAAGAGTAAGAAAAAGAGAAAGAAAGAAAACAGCTGGATTCACATCAGTTGAAAAATTCATTTTTGAAGAAGCTCCACATTTGGTTCGTCTTTTTCTGAAATTAAAAAATTCCGCGAGACCAGCCTCGTCATTCCTCAACGTCGCGTCGTTGTCTGTCTTCTCTTGTTCGAAGCTTATCCTTCGAAGAGGTACGTTATCTTGAAAGCTATCTTGAAAGCTATCTGGAACGACGATGAGCCGAGTAAAGTGCCAAGAAGAGATCGCTTGGATTTGAGCAAAGAAAAAAGTGAAAAGGAAAGCTCCAAATGGACGTTTGCACGACTCTTTCTCGAATATAAACATACACATACACACATGTATATATATATATATTTAGATATATATATTTATTTTATATATATTAGATTATATTATAATAGATTCATTTAATATATATATTAGATTTATTTAATATATATATATATATATGTGTGTGTGTATGTGTATATTATATTATATTTTATATATATTAGATTATATTATAATAGAGTTATCTAATATATATATATACATATATATATATATATATTTATATTAGATTTTTTAAGAAACGATGAGATATAAAATGGAAAAATAATTTTTTCTGTTTCTTTCTCCTTTTTAATATTTCCTTTTTATTTTTACGTTCTTTTTTCTTTCTATAACTCTCGACATCTTTTCTTTTTTTTTATATTCGTAAAAAATCGTTATAACGATGACAATTCTTTTTAGAAAGATCGCTTTTAAGATTCAATATAATCAGAAGGATATATAAAAATAGTGATGAAATGATGTGATTAGAAACGGATAACATTTGGGAATAAAACGAGAAGTGTCAAGTAAGTCGTATCAAGGGAGCATAGTTGGAACTATTCGATCTAAAGGGATATTAAATTCAATCTAGTCTACGCTAGTCGAGTTTCTAAAAGCATCGAGCCTCGGACGTTGAGCACATTCACCGAAGCTCGTCAAAGTAACTCTTTACTCGAATTTTTTCTAGGGAAAAAGAAACTTTACTCTCTTGCCTGACGCTGGCTAACCAAGGATAGAAAGAGAAAGGGAATCTGTTGAGTACTTTTTATAGAGAGTTTCTTTTTTCAAAGGAAATAAAAATGGATGAGAAAGAATATGACATACTTTAGTGTTGTTTTACAGAGTCCAGCATCGTCTAGACCAAAAGACGAACATTATCTTCTCCAATGATCTTTTTTCTTCGATATCGAAATAACAAGAAGCGATAGCAAGAGATAAATCTCTCTCTTTCTTTCTCTCTTTCTCTCTCTAGCATAATTGTTAAATTATTCAAAAATTGAACAGAGTCGTATCGATCAGTATTGAAATTATTGAAGATTCTCAACATTGAGTGTTCCTTGCTTCTATACAAATCGATTTCCGATATACTCCGAGAACGGTTTGGAATCGTGTTAGATCCAATATAAGAGAAGAAGAGTTCGATATCTCTCAGAAAATTAATGACGTTAAACGGGACATTTAACGTTACTTACCGAACACCTTGATGAAGTATCCATTTCAATATTTCACGTTCACGGTGTATTAGATACAAGATAAGATCGAGGTAGAGCTTTTAAGTATAAGTGGAAATTCGTGTTCGTTCGTTATTCATATTTCAAGAAGGTGACTTTCCTCGTTAGAAAACTTAGAAATTTTTAAGAGAGTGAACAAAAATATCGAGGAAAAGAAACAAACTTGTTTATTACGTTCGACCTTGCGTCCTTTTTCTCTTTCTTTTTTTGTTCTTTCTTTTTACTTTTCTTTTTTTCTTATTCATTTATTTATCTTAATGCTTAGAAGGATTTCGCAAAAGGAAAGATTTTCTCTCTCTCTCTCTCTCTCTCGTTTCATTTTTTATCAGAGAATTTTTCCTTATCCCAAATTCCACCTACGAATATGTTCTCCCTTTTGCCCTTTCCGACCTTTTGACCGATGCTATTCGCAGTTGTTGGAAGGATTTTGCGATATCAGCTTTCAGAGGCAATGTTCTCACGTGAAATTTGAAGCTTTAGAAAACAGAAGATATATCTACCAATCTATTTCTAACGTAAGTACGTACGTAAAAAGCGTTTTTCCTTAAATTATAGATAAAGAATTTCATGAAAAATTTGCCGGATGGATGGGAACGAATAAAGAAAGGAAAGAGGAAGAAAAAGAAAGAGAGAGAGAGAGAGAGAGAGAGAGAGAGAGAGAGAGAGAGAAAAGAAGAAAGAATAAAAAAAAGAAAAATAGTTTGACTCTCATGTCCTGCATAAGGAGATACGCATTATTGTGCATGTTGGATGAGAGGAAGCAAATGGAAGTCCGAAGGCCGGAGGTTAAGAGGGTAAGACAGGGAAGTAATGGAAAGGGGTGATATGAAAATTTGATCAGAACTGTATGAGGAAAGGCACGTCCGGAATCGGAAGTAACCTTGCTCGTCCCTAGGGATGGCTGACTGAACGACGCAAACGAATTCATCTAAACGGAGTTACGAGATGTCGAGAACATGAATTACGTGAAAGTTGAAAGACAGGATTGATTTCTTTTCCTTTTTCTTTTTTCTTCTTTTTTTCCTTCTTCTTTTCTTAGTTTCATTTATCTATCCATTTATATAGATTTGATTTTCGACATGTAAAAGAAAGAAAAGTAAAGGAAACTCTGCAAATTTAAAAAGATTCGTGAATCTGTTTCCTTTTTTTTTTCTTTTTTTTTTTTCTTTTTTTTATTTCGAATGAAATTGGATCGGAAAATTGTCGTACGTTTATTTCTTTGTCTATCTATCTACTCTATCTACCTATCTACCTATCTATCTAGCTAGCTATCTAGCTATCTTCCTGTATGTACCGAAACAAATGCCTTGAAGGCATAGAGAAAGAGAGAGAGAGAGAGAGAGACCGTAGAAAGTAACAAATTTTCGTGGATCACAAAGAATCTTTTACTACATAAATCGCAATCCGCAAAGAAGTTGCTTCGGTTTCTCGTTATTTCAGCCAAGAGATATATCAAAGGAGATTTACGTTTACTCAGTAACGGCAAGCATTTCACGTACGGTTTCTTCGTTTGTTTGTTTCAGGCCATTGCTGAAGCAGATAAAGAACTCGGCTGAGTCACACATAGTGCTGGACTGTTCCACCGAAAGGATTTACGATGTGTTGAAGCAAGCTCAACAAATAGGAATGATGAGCGACTATCACAGTTACCTCATCACTTCTTTGGTAGGTATTTTAATTAAACGCGAATGTAATTTTCGTATTTTACGATTTTCGATCTTTCTCTGTATCTCTCTATTTTCTCTCCCCCTCTCCCATTTTTTTTTTCGTCCGTGATCGATGAGATTTCATTCTAAAGTCTCAAGAAAGCATCGACCCTATTCTTTTGATTCAGCTTACAAAGTAGGAGATCAATTATCTTTGAAAGGAAGTTAAACTCGATACAAATGTCAATTTACTTCTCTTTTTTTTTCCCTTCACTCTCTTTTTCTTCTTCTTCTTCTTCTTGTTAAATTGATTTTATCGAATAAGTTTTTTCTTCATTTTCTTTAACGCCATCCACTTAGTAAAAAAGATAAAGGAACCCTCAAAAGATCTGAGGATTTTTGTCCTACTTGACTATTATTTCTTTTCCAAGAAGAATTCGTAAAAATCGAGGTCGTCATTCGTAATATTCGAGATGACGTTGCCAGTTAAATCATCCGTGAGAACATGCTGTGGAATCGATTACCGTGAAAGAGAGAAAGAGATGGCTTTATATCTACGTGCTGATCGAGGATGATTACAACTCTTCGTTTTCCGTCACACCTCCGACATATCGATTATTCGAGTTACAGTTAATCGCACGGAGAGTGATGATTCTTCTCTCCGGTTTTCTCTCATCGAAATTTATCGAGCATAAATTTTCTAACCGAATGCCTCGCGAAACTACTAAAACGATTTTCGTCAATCAAATGAAAGATGCGATCTTCGAAGAAGAAAAATAAAAGTGAGATAGAACGATGATGAATAATGATATATCATTTTTAATAGAAACAATATTACATATTTAATAATGTTTGTATAATTAACATTTAAATGTATATGATTATAAAATTACAACGCATATCAATGCTTAATATAGTTTAATACGTAATTCAATTATTTAATTTTTTACTAGATTTCGTAAAAAAAAAAAAAAAGAAGAAAAAATTATGATAATGCAATCCTGACATTACTTCTGTCTTTATATTCGTTTAATAGATAATATGATGTTCGTTTTGCTGTATATTTATGAAAAATTAAATTATGTATTATGAAGTTAACAATTCACTATTCAATATATACTTGATTTTATATTATACGATTTTATAATTTAGTTTTGTGATTTAGATTTTGCAATTTTTAATTTTGTAGTTTAAATTTACGTATTCGTCAATGATATTTTCCGATTATTTATAATTTTCTCAAGCATATTTTATAATCCTTCGTACGATTTTCTTTATTTGTAAATGATTCAGACTTATTCGTTAAAAAAATAAAGAATATTGTATATCGCTTTCCGGGTTTCTTCCTATATTTACGAGAAAAATGTGGACGGGCTGATCGTATTATTCACGGAATAGTAAATCACGATGGTCTAGTAGTATGCGTTATAAGACTCACCAACGAACATGAAATACATATATACTTACTTGTGCTTTCATGAACGAGCCACACACGTTTAAACGATTTCTACGGTCATCGTGGAAAAAGTGTATTTACCGTCTCCAACATATTCTTCAAATTTTAAAGTTAATCTTGAAATATAATATACGAATAAATTGGAATAATTCATTTAAAAATACTGAATAAACTATCTCTCTGGAAAGCATAATAACATAAATTTTGCTGATTCAGTTAATTATTCGTTCGTGTAGCTTATTAAATATAACGAAGTGACTTAATTAATAAATTTTTATAAATCACAAAACCTGAATCTTTCTACGCATATGTTGATTTATTTTATTTTGAAAAATTTGCGTATTTCAAAGCACGTTGTAACTACTCCACCGAGTATATGTAAAGGTATTCGTGTAACGTAATAGCATTAGTACCGACGATAATCTAGTTGGCTGATAGCAAAACGAAATAACCGTTGGCTTCTATGTCGGTTCGCTGTGAAATTTAAAATTCAGAAAAAAGAGAGAGAAAGGGAAAAAAAAGAAGGAAATAGAAAACGATACCAAAAATATGCAGATAGAAAGAGAAAAAGAGAAGTGAAAATGAAAATTCACCTTGGTTTTCTGGAAATGCGAAAAAACTGGCAGAAAATTGCAAAAATCGCTTTGAGTCACGTTTTTCACGTGTATATATATGTATATATATATGTATGTATGTATGTATGTATGTATGTATGTATGTATGTATGTATGTATGTATGAGGATCTTGATGTATCTTCAACCCTCTTGTTGAACCCCTCCATCAATTTCCTTTATACTTTGCTGACGATAAGCAGAGAATATATCCGTGAGATGCGTACGAGTATGTTGTAAGAAGTACATAAAAAAAATTCGTTTTTCGAGATAATAATAATAATAATAATAATAATAATAATAATAATAATAATAATAATAATAATAATAATAATAATAATAATAATAATAATACACAAATAATATAATACAATATCAATATATATAAATAATATATAAATAATAATACTGATAATTATTATTATCGTTATTATTATCCCTTAATAAAAATTAAAGTAAATAATAAATGATCCGTCGTACTACTGTCGTTTCTGTCAAACTAAGAAACATTCGTACTAGTTCGTTTCTCTCGCAAGAGCTTTTTCGAAGATAAAAGAAAAAAGAAGAAAGCAAAATAAAAAAAAAAAAATAAAAAAGAAAAGAAAAGAAAAAGAATGACATTACCAATGAATATTATAAATACTAATGATTAAGAGATAATTAAATAGCGAATCTGTCAAGATAATAATGAAAGGAGAAGGAAGAATGAGAGGGAAGTAGACAAAGACGAATGATTGAAGAGCGAAGAAAAGGGGAATGGAATTGGAGTAAAAGAGAAGAAAGAAGGTGACAGAGAAAAGCTTCGTACGTGTTTCGTGCCAGAATGCTCGGCCGAACGATCTTCGCAATATCGTCGGATTCTCTGTGTTTCACGATATCCATTCTTATCGAAATCTTTCCTCTTGCACCGACGCGGAAGAGTCTCTTTGCGATTTTTCTAGACGCCTATCGAGAGATAGGGGAAAGATAGAAAAAGAAAAAAGAAGAAAAAAGGAAAAAAAAAGAAGGATACACACACATTTCCTTTTTCATGGTTTTCACGTTCGGATAAAGCACGATTGTCGCTTTTGCAGATTTGTTCTTTTTTTTTTTTTTTTTTTTTCTTTGCGAAGAACGATCCTCCGATGTCCTTTCAACTCTTCTCCTGTGGAATTATAAGGGAACGATGAAAAAAGAAAGAGAAGTGTAACGATCCTTCAAAAAAAAAAAAAAAAAAAAGGAAAAAGGAAAAAATAAGAAAATAAAAAGAAATGATTTACGACAACGGTATAGTGTCATCAGAATTATTGATTGGAATTTTTTTTTTAGATCGAAAGGTAGAAGAACCAATGGGGAATATTTGTTCGGTATTCAAGTTCGAGCCAGATTACACCGATGGAATTTCAAGGAGGATTCAAAACGGACTAAAATCGTTTCGAGATCGAATATATCGAATCGATTTGCTATCGAGTGGATTTGTAACATTTAATCCGTGACTAAACGGATATTCTTTCTCACTTCAAAATCAAGATTTCGTTGAACGAATTCGTTAATAATAATATCAATTTCGAAATATTGTATCTCAATATATCAATTCTATCTTTAATGACTCTTCATCGAGTTCTCTAACGAGAATAACGAACGACGATTAAATTTCGAAGTAATTAAAACTGATAATGCTCTTGGGAAATACGATAAAAGTCAGAAAGAGAGAGAAGGATGGAGAAAGATAAAAAATAAAGTAACACTATTACGAAATTGTTACGATATCTAATCATACTTCATTTTCGGCTGTACTTTAAATCTTCTCTAACCAGCTGTTTGTCCTGTAAACTATTTTCACGCCCTAGAAGAAAATAATTTTTCTCTCATTTTTCCCTCTTTCTTTCTTTTTCTCTCCAAACGTATTCTCTCGGATAACAAAAGATTTATATTTAAGCGTTTCATACACGTCTCTAAAAAACATTCTTTCGTAATTAACATTTTTATCAACGACACCAACGTTTCTTTCTGTCTCTATCTCTCTCTCTCTCTCTTTCTCTCTCTGTTGAATTTATATATATATTTTGTTAGATTTTTTTATTATTTTCATAGGTATATACCCGTTCTTATTTATCTTCGTCTTTCTCACTTAAAAATGAATAGGTTGTGTTGTAGGAAAGACAAAAAGAGAAAAAAAGGAAAGAAAAAGAAGAAAAATAGTGGAAGGAATTCAAGACCTTATATGTATATTTATATAATCGTAGCTTCGCGATGGAACGATTTATCTCGCGGTCTCCCAGCAGATTTCAATTTAGATCCATTAAAATGTAAATTAGCGCGGGTATTTGTTCAGACGCTAGGGCCGGAGGTGTGCTTTCTTCGGAGCTCTTCCTGTTGACTCGGCTCTTCCCAACGACCGGTAGATGTTGGAGAATGAAGGGAAGGGTAGTTTACCCCGTAGATCTGACCTACGAACGAATTGTTAAGGGTCGCAGTTCCCCTGGCACCCACTTAATTGCCGTCTCCCTGCGTTAAATGCTCTGCCGCTCTTTAAAAGGACTAGCGAAGGACTTCCTCTAATCGCGAAATCTATCGACTTGGATTATTTCGATTAACTATGTTACGAGAAAGGAAGAGTAAGAGTAAGAGAGAGAGAGAGAGAGAGAGAGAGAGAGAGAGAGAGAGAGAGAGAGAGAGAGAGAGAGAGATAATCGATTTTTCCTCGATTAATAGAACGAACTTAAGTCGTCCTTGGAAAAACTTGACGAGAAATCCTTGAAATTCAATAAAACAGATTTTGATCAGGATTATTATAATGAAAATTATCTTTCATCGATTTATATTAAATTAATAAAGTTTTCTATTCGGTTTAGGTTTATCCTTTCATTTTTGTAGATATTGGAAATAATATTGGTATATTGTATGATATTTATTCGTTTGGTTTAACCTAAGAAAGATCTGACCATTTATTTCGATTGACGTTGTTACAAGAAAAGGATAGAAATAGAGAGAAAGAGATAATCGATTTTTCGTCGAACAATAAGACCAGCTTAGTCGTAGATAATCATTCTTGGAAAAACTTGACGAGAAATGAGAGGAAATCCAGGATTCAATGAAACGGATTTCGATCAGGATTATGAATCGTGTTATCTTTCAACGGAATGACCGTAGTAACAATCTCTCTTTATATCCTTTCATTATTACAGAGTATAATTCAATCGAGGAACTAGCTTATAAAAATAAATAAAATAAAAAAAAGAAAATTACAATCTTTTTTGTGTTGGAATTATAATAATAATCTAGTTTTCTTTCTCTTTCTTCTTCTCCTTTTTAATTATCAGACTCTATATCGATTACATTACTTTCACGTTATGCATTTTCAGCTTTAATTCGTACGCAAATACAAAATAACATAAATACATCTATATATTATATTCTAGTATACACTTGTGAAACTTTGTGAAACTTGGTATGAACTTGACAAACTTAATCATAATACATCTTTGAAATTTAACATGGGCAAAGTATTATACCATAGCGACAGAGAACGGTGCCGGTCATTATGGCTGTTATACTTGTTACGGTTACGACGATTGTTATCATCGTTATAGCTTTCATCGCCATTAAGGTTCTTATTATGTCGCGTCTATCAGGCCACGTAATAGCTACGAGAGTCCAGGATCAACCCTTCGTTCTAGTTGTGGTTGTTTAATATCGTCAATGTTACGTCGGCGCTTTTTCATATGCGGATACACGCGTGATTTTGCCGGGTTTCATACTATCATTATCGTTCCAAGTATCTTGGTAAATTGGTCACTTCGTTAAAACTCGTCATTAACTCGAAGATATTACAGAAAGAGAGAGAGAGAGAGAGAGAGAGAGAGAGAGAGAGAGAGAGAGAGAGAGAGAGAGAGAGAGAGAGAGAGAGAGAGAGAGAGAGAGAGAGAGAGAGAGAGAGAGAGAGAGAGAGAGAGAGAATCGATTATGATCGTAGAACGATTCCAGATATAATCCTTAAAAATGTAATATATCATTTAATCGATCATTATCATTATATAAAAAGTAGATAAAAAATAGTTGGATAATCTCTATTAACATTTGATCAAACATCATTAGACAAATTAGTGAAAAAAAAATAAAATTGAGTAACTTTGATAATTAATTTGGAATTAAAAAGCGATCTATTACTTATTTTTATAATCTGTTATTTTTTCATTGATCATATTATACATCATGAGAATAGACGTTCTTTAGAAATTGTAGGATCAAGTTAAAAAAAAAAAAAAAAAAGAGCATAAATTCATAATCAATACATTTCAAATTCTAATGACGATTAGTCGATTCCACTCACGTCATCTCATCCAAGTTTTTTCTTTCTCTTCACTTCTATCGATCGCATCGATATCGAGAGCGTCTAGGTTGCACCGAGTGTCGTCGAGGGAGAAACCAAGCTGCGATTGGCCTATTTTTGACGATAATCGACGAGAAAAATCGTGAGTCTCGTAAGGCGGAAGCTGCGAACCACTTGTTCGGAAATATTGTGTGGTATTAAAAATAAGAGGAAAGAAAAAAGAAAAAGAAAACAAGAGAAAAAGAAAAGAGAAGATAAGAGAGAAAAGAAAAAAAGAAGAAGCAGAAATGAAGGAAAATAAAAAACTGGAGAAAAGCTCGTCGTCACTTTTTCAGGAAAAACTTTTCAAGTTTAACAAAGAAGAAGGTTAAAGTTCTCTAACGATTATAAAAATGACAGTCGGTTAGACGTTTTTCTCGATATTGCTTCGTCTCTTATTACAAGAAGTATTACCAGTGTTAAAAACGGAAAAAAGATGAGGAAAGATTCGAGACAGTTGGATGATCGATCATCGATTGATCGACTTTTTAAACTTATCGAACAGGTGTTGCCGGACACAAAGAATAATAAATGACTTTCTCCCGTTCATCTCGTTTCTTCTGGAAAGAAAAGATCTATAATACACACACACACACACATACACATACACACACAGAGACACGTTACATACGTATGTATGTATGTATGTATGTATGTATGAATGAATGTATGTATGTATGTATGTATATAACACTGGAATGAATGACGATTCGAAATCTCTTTGATCATTATCTTTAATTCGATGAGAAAGGAAATCACTATTCGAAGATTTTCCTCGCGGGTGAAATTTCCTTCACTCTTTCCCATTTCTTTTGTTCTTTTCTTTCCTTTCTTTTCCTTTCATCAATTTCGATGACTCTGAAGCTGGCAATTAACTCGAAACGCACGTTGTATCGCAAAAGGTTTTCCATCGTTTTTCTTCTTTTTCTCTCTCTCTTTCTCTCTATCTATCTTTCTCTCTTTCTTTTCTCTTCTTTCTTTTTCTTTTACAGGAACACGAAACGAGCCACGGATCGATTTGCTATTGGCGAACAAACGAAGTTCGTTAAGTTTAACGCGTACGATCGGTACCATTATTTTCGAGAAGGGGTTTATGCCGATTCACGAACCGAATAAATGCCCGTGTGACGATAAATGATTGGTTTGATAAAAAAAAAAAAAAAGGAAAAAGAAGAAAAGAAAAGGAAAAGGAAAAGAGAAGAAAAGAAAAAATACAAAAGAAAAAATGCGTACGAGACGAGTTACGAACGTTTTCACAAGTCATTTACGAGCTAGTTCGTCGCGTATCGATCGATTATTAATTGCAATTAAGACGAACTTCAATCTTTTATTAATTATTATTTTCTTTCTTCAAACATGGACGATTGTTGTTTTTCTTGATCTAAAATGGAAACTTCCTGTTCTTTTTCTTTGTTATAATAATAATAATAATAATAATAATAATAATAATAATTATTATTATTATTATTATTATTATTATTATAATTATAATAATTATAATAATAATTATTATTATTATTTTCCTTCGTTAATTAAAAGAGAACGTTTCAAGAAGGTTGAATTAAAGGAATTTCTTTATAATTAATTATTCATAGTTGACTTTAATTTTGTAAAAAGGAGAAACACATACGCGTATACGCGCACACGCACGCACACATCGATCGAATTTAATTATTAATGGCCTTACATAGTACATACGTATATTGACAAAGTACATTATAACTTCGAGGCTAAAGTCAACGAGAAAGAGAAAGAGAGAGAAAGATAAAGGGAGATAGAAAGAGAGAAGGATAGAGTCAGAAAGAGAGAGAGAGAGAGAGAGAGAGAGAGAGAGAGAGAGAGTTTATTTCACAGTCAAAGTAACGAGTTATTCGTTGAGAAATTTGTCGGTCGTTTCCATGCACGATGAGAATGTAATTATACTTCACCGAGAGTCATTATTCGACGTTAAATCCTAGATTTTACACTATCACTGAGTAAAGTTTGATCGGCCATATCGTTGCCAACTTTTCATAATCCGTTCAATATGCGAGTACTTTGGAAATGAGGCTTTCACGGTGGTCGCTCGAGTAAATCCATGAAATTGAGATCTTAGCTTTGCGTTCCCTCCGCGAGGGAACTTGGAAGGGAGGATTATCCTACTTGAATTCGAAAGAAGGAGAAATGATCGATAGAATTTGAGAGATGGTATAATTGAATTCATCATTTTTTATTATCGATATCATTAAACATTATTGTCAAAAGGAATGTTCGCACAATGGACGATTTTGAATAACAATAACGACGATAATATAGTGAGATAATGATAATAATGTAATATCAATATTAATAAATTTAATGTTAATTATATTGATAGACAGATAAATAGATTTTATTCATAATACAAGAGAATGTATATTATTGTAACAGTTATTAATGTATGAAAAGATAGATAGATAGAGATAAAGAGAATGAGAAAGAGAGGTAGAGATAGATATTAATAATCCTTCGAATAGTTTAATGAAATTTAATAAATTAATGGAAATTTGCTTTCACGCAGGATCTTCATAGCGTCGATTTAGAAGAATTTAAACATGGCGGGACCAATATCACTGCCTTCCGTCTGGTTGATCCAGAAAAGCCAGAGATTCAGCGAGTTGTACAAGACTGGATCTATGGTGAGAAGCGTTATAATCGTGAACTCGACATGGGCCAGGCATCTAATAAGGTGAGAAAGCCCCAGCAGTTTCGGAGTTTCTCAAATTTATCGTTCTATCTTCCTAACCCCATTTTCCACAGAACCGGACTTACGCTTGAGAACTCAAAACCAAGCGTGAACATTGATTAAATCGTATTTCTTCTACACATATGACTCGAACAGGTATAATTGACTTCGATATATAACCGTTTTAAATTCGTTAATTCGACTAATCCAAGCGTAAAACCTTTCTGGCTTGTCGACTTTTCATTACTAAAATTATCAATTATTCGATTGACTTCGTCAAATTGAAAATAAATAAAAGAAATCCAAATATTCTATTAAAGAGGATATTTAATCAATGTTCTCGCATAAAAGTATTAAACATAGAATTTTATTGTAACGGCAAAGTAAACTTTATTCTTCGTTCGTACAATTCGATACATTTGTACAAAACGACACGATGATTTTAACGTTTGAGATATGGACTAATTTTTTTCGTGAATAATTTGAAAAATTAACACTTGAAGTTATTATTCCATACGAATTCCATATGAAAAATATAGACAATTATTCAATTACCTGGTTAAAACGATTAACGTATAATCCCTGAATCAATGAGTGAAGGTCCACGCAGAAACGAGATTTAAACTCTGAACGAGTCTCCGTGGAGATAGAAAATAGGAGAGAAATTTTTATCGAAAAAAACGTAGTAGGACCTTGTCGATCGTTACAGGACCCAACTGAGCGAAGTCACGATAATTGGACGTAGCCGATTGAAAAGTTCACGAGGGAAATTGAATTTCGTAGCTTGGTAGGGAGAAACTGCAAAAGAGAAAGAGAGACAGAAATAGACAGACAGACAGACAGACAGACAGACAGGTAGTGAGATACAGAGAGAGAGAGAGAGAGAGAGAGAGAGAGAGAGAGAGAGAGAGAGAGAGAGAGAGAGAGAGACTGCTGCTCATAAGAATGCAAATACCGTGTGGAAGGCAAAGCTGGTGCTGATGGTGGTGCAATTGCAACGAGGATGGTACACGCCTTTTGGGTTAGTAAGCTTGTCGTGCGTGTACAAAGCCCATTGGAGAAGGGCTAGATCGAGCGAACTATTTGCCCAGAACTCAAGTGCACAAGGGAAACATAGATGCTAACGTCTCTAATTAAACAGGAATACCTAGCACGGTCTAGGGTCCCTAGCTATGCACCAACCCTCGAACTATATGTACGAAAACGCATGAGAGCTCTACTCTATACGCGTACCTTTAATCGGGTCTCTTCTCCCATATTTGAACGATACAATCTCTTGAAATTGCTTAAAGTAAGAGAGGAAGAAAGGATATTATTATTACTCTAGAAATTTTATTTAATTTTTCGAGATTACATATCGTTAGCAATATTAAGAATTTATTCATGCTTATTCTTATTAAAGAATTTATTTTATTAAAGAATATTATCTTTTTGGTCAAGATTTCCTTAACCCTTCGCACTCCAAATTATATTTCAATTTAGTTATCAGCAGCTCTCAATCGCTTTTAAATGTTTTATTTGATATTTATCTCAATTAAAAATTAGAACAATTTAAATAAATAAAGGATAAAACAAATTCAATTAAATGTCTACACTATTTACACTACACTCAATTAAATGTCTAACGCTATCGTCGTATTTTGTAATTTTCAAGTGTATGATATATCTTGAAACTGATGAGCTCTTGAAATAAAAACTGATGTCGACATAGGAGTGCGAAGGGTTAATATTGAATTATTCTTCATCGATGAAAATTTTCTATTACGAATATCATACAATGAACATTTTTCAACATAGACAATCACACAGAACATAGTAAAACGTATAATATTCTATTTCAAAGATTCTTTTCATCAAAACATGCACGCAACTGCTATTATCGACGAATGTATGGAACGATGACTGCTTTCAGGCGCAATATCGCAGAAAGTATTAAAGTTCGATCGAATTCAATTCCTCGAAAGAAAGTATATTTTGATTTCGTAATATGACGTAATTATCATCCCGTAAAGTTACACGAATCGATCCAAGATCATTGTAGACATTTTTTATGATGGAACTCGACCGATTCGAAATAATTTTGTTAGAACGGAAGGATGTTCGCGAGAATTGGTTTACAAGATAGAGCGAGCCAGTCGTATGTCTCATCTTGGAAATAATCTTGATGGATGGAAGGAAGAAGATGGAGAGCAGAAGGAAGAAGGAAGTCGAGGAGAATGGAAGGGAAAGGGATAGGAGAAGTAGGGAGAGTAAAGGAGTTTACATCGGGAGGGAGGATAGTCGAATCGAGGGTGATTAGTCATTTGCTCGCAATTAGCGACTATCGCACGAGATAGTCATTGCCAACCGTAATAAATCGTTCGTTTGGGTTAACGAACACGCGATCTGTCTTCGAAAGTGCGACTCTGCTATACCCCGTCACGTTTAGATCGGATCCGAATGAATTCCAGGACAATGACGCGAAGACGATAAATCTACCCTCGCGAATCCTGCCAGTTTGCGAACGGATTCGTACTCGATCTTGCTCTACGTGGTATCTACGTAGGATACGTATATAGACATATAAATCACATGTTCGATGGTAGATCCATTCGTTGGAAGATCGGATTCGATGGAAACCAAAGTTAAGAGATCACGCTTTTGACGTTGCGATTGCGGGAGGAGAATGCAAAGTAAGAAAAATTGCTGTTAGTCAGATGAAAAGGATTTAAAAAAGAAAAAAGAAAAAAGAGAGAAGAAGTAATCGATTGAAAAGAAAATTGATAAATTTTATAAAAGATTAGAAAAGAACGTCGACGTGTATGACGCGTAAAGTTACGTGACGTTTAAATTTCGTATTAATTTATTGTTGGTATTGATGATAATTAACGTAAATTAGGCAAGTATAGTGTGGCGACAGAGTAATCCATAGATCCGACCGTTTGCATCGATTAAATGAGCCATGTCTCAATCATAAAGCTCACACGCATACATTATATATAACATGTAACTATGTTAAACGTATATCGATATATACACCTATACAAACACGTATAAACCATCAATGATCCGATCTATCGTAATAGAATAGCGTTCGGAAGCTTTTCCGATGATATATACATACATACATACATACATACATACATATATATATATGTATACATATATATATATATGACTGAAGCTCGATAAAAGATCGCCATCGTGGATGATCGCCTATTTCCAAATTCTCCGGTTTGACAGTATTTGAATTGCGAGATCGTGGGAGCTTAGGTATGACGAATAGGTAATAAATTATATAATGAACTGTATCAACGGATATCGGACACGACAGTAAAGAATTTATTAAATTCTTGAAAACTTCACTAGAAACAATTTAAAAGATATTAAAAGTCGAAGATTAAAAAATTTCTTGAATCTTTTACCAACAAATATCATTCGTAATAGCTATTGTATCTCAATTAATTTAGATATTTTTCTTATTAATTAGATATTTCTTCTTATTATTATTAACTTCGATGTTGTATTTTAAATGATTCATAATGTCATTTGATCGTTATTACGGTTAATCTATTTGTAAAAGGACAACATATTAGAATTGTTTCGTGTAATAGCGATACACAGATGGTTGTCCTATTGGGAAACGTTAATTGGTAAGTGTAATGAACGAATCTCGGACACCTTGAACGAGTTCACGAAACAAACTCGAGGATATTTGGAGAGGAAATGGAGTGAAGCTAAACAACTCGAGCGTGCAATTAACGATGGCCTCGAAAGCTGCTTGCTTCTCGTTCGATGGCCCACAAAGGTTCACAGATTGTGGATCGTCTCTTGCATCTGCCACGACGACGATAGGAACTACCGAAAAGTTGAGAAAAGCAATGCCCGACATTTAACCGTTTTCATACGTAACAGACAACATCTGCCACCGGTTAGAAACACTTTTTCTTATCCTTAAAAGCAACCGAATTGGAGGGTTCGTAGGTTTGGCCAATAGGACGCGTTCGTAACAAGTTTCTCGGATAACTTTTTGCCGACGCTGCGTGATACGTCGTTATGACGGTGTTGAGAGAGGAGATTGGAAAGGGGTTTTGAAACGAGCCGTTGGCACGTGCGACACTCTGACGAGTATCTTGCACGGTTGGTTTTAGCTGACGATGTAATTATTCCGAGGCATGATCGGGCTAAACGATATTTCGATATTTCTTATTCTCCATGTAAATTTATACGTGTGTGTATGTGTGTGTATTAATTATTATAATTCACCTGACCTATTAATTATAATATATCGTCTTAAAAAACGTATTTCTTATATCATAATTATAAAAAAGTTATCTCGCATGATCATGTCGAGTATATCATATTTTTATCGTCTCAGATACGAAGAAATATATCAACTTTATTGTACTTGAAAATATAATGAAATGCTTCATAATATTACGAATGAAAAAATCTATTAGCTTTCATCAGGTTTTTATTTGATCAGAAACGTTAGCGAGATGGAAAATGTTGGATTCCAAAGACTAGTTTTAAAAAGGAAGAGGCAAATAGATAGCACTGGAAGTAACGGGTAATGAAGTGTTGCCCTAAGGGAGAATACCACATAGTATCATGGGGACACTTTGCCTTTTGCTCTTCCTTCTTTCCTTCATCCTTCTTCTTTCTCTTTTTCTTTCTATTTCTTTTTTCTTTTCCCCCTTTTACCTTTCGTTCGTTCCTTGCTTTCCAGGGAAAGCCACGTTTGCTCGTTTGATCTCTGACCTGTTCATAATGTGATGAAAACGACTGTGCTTATTGAGGGATGGAAGATCGAGGTACATACTTACACACACACACATAACATATATATATATATATATATATATATATATATATATATATGTATGTATGTATATATATAAGCTTTAAGATTTTTGGACGATCCTGATTTCAAGATTCCCTCGAATTTACTCTTTGAGAACGATTTTGCTTAATTCCCAATAGATCCTTGACATTTTCAAGATGACTGAACATTAGTTATACTTTCTCAAAGTAGAGAGAAAGAGACAGAGAAATATATATATATATATATATACATAATATTCGTATGTATGTATGTATATCAAAGACGAAAACGGATTTTCTGTAATACTATATTGACATCGTGATTAAGATAAATCTCGTTTTACTTGAGGATATCAGTGAAATGCTGGGACGATGTGAATGGGACTTATTGCGAAGAGTCTCGTATGTGGTAAAGGTTATGGGTAGCTTCGATAGACACGAAAGATCTATAGAAGTAGAGGACCATCTATCTTTTGGGAAAGGATAAACGTGGATGAAAGCGTTGAAACGATCACTCTGTCTCCGTCGGATAGTGAAAATTGCAGTTTCCATTAGAATCTCTTATCGTTATACTATTTAATTTCTTTTTATTTTCTCTTAATCATTTGTTACGATAAATCGAAAAGATTATTTTCCTAAGATGATTATATAACGTCATAATATTTGTCATTTATCATTTGACTTACTCTATATAAATTTTGCAAATGTTCATATAAAACAATTCAACTACTATCGACTATAACAATACTCGTTCGACAAATTTGTATTTATTTGAAAAAATATTTCTCTCTTATCCTTTTTTTAATTCAAATAAGTTTTAAAACATTTATTAAAAAAAAAAAAAAAAAAAAGAAAGAAATAAAATACTATTGAAACGATAATAAACGATAATAAACTTAAGCAATATAGATAAATAATATTACTGATAAGCAGAAATAATTAGAACGATGAATTCTACATTTTATATATTTTCTTTTCTCTCTCTCTCTCTCTCTCTCTCTCTCTCTCTCTCTCTCTCTCTCTCTCTCTCTCTCTCTCTCTCTCTCTGACTCTCTCTTTCTTTCTCTTTTTTATATATGACATATAACGATATATATGTCGTCGACGATATCACGACGATCGTCTCGAATCACTTGGCACCGGTTCAGATCAATATCGAGACGATCAAGCGCCATGCGATAATATTTCTCGAACATGGCGCGTCCACGGAAGCACGCGGTACAACGCATCGTGGAATTTATAAGATTATTACGAGAGGATAAAGCATCGCCGTCGAAGTTATGCGCGTACCATATGCAAGAGGGTCTATGGTGAAATAAATCTCAGATCCAACTTCCTTCATAACCAACGAGATAATCGATAAAACAGAGATGACGTGTGTAGGTTGAATCGATTATATGAATAAACGAAGATGTTGTTATTGAAAATATAATACTTTGTTAGAAAGTTTGAAATCCTTTTTGATTTATTTATTATCACAAACATTATACATATATATATATATATATATATATATATATATATATATATATAATTTCTCTCGTATTAAATTATTGTAGCTATTAAATTTTTACTCGCAAAGTACTCATTTAACATATTCAAAATTGTATTTATCTTTTTGCCGAAATACTAATGCCTTTTAGCTTATTGTCTCGAACAGATAATATAATTACATTTAATTTTACAAAGCCAATTATCGATTACTCGAACGTCACGTGTTTCTTTCATCGTAAAATGCATTATCGAGGCTCTTACTCTACGGTGTTGCATTTTAATTGAATTACGTTAATAATTATCATTTCCTCTTTTTTTCTTTTTTAGATTTGGACGAACATTTATTTATTACGTGTTCATTAATTTCAGTTTCCGCTTTTTGTATTCAAAATCTTTGACATTTGATTTGAATAAATTTAACTATGATTAATAATTTTACATTAACGTAGATTTAATTGAAAGAGAGAGAGAGAGAGAGAGAGAGAGAGAGAGAGAGAGAGAGAGAGGGAGAGAGAAAGAGAGAGAGAGAGAGAGAGAGAGAAACTGTGTTATTTATGTATCTACAAATCATTATTGCAACGTAGAATTACGAATGAACTCAAGTAGTATTAGTGACGTAATTATCAAGGAGACAAAAAATAAAAGAAAAGAAATGATGGAGATAAGAGAGAGAGAGAGAGAGAGAGAGAGAGAGAGAGAGAGAGAGAGAGAGAGAGAGAGAGAGAAAGATAGTAGATAGAGCCAAACTAATTATCTCGATCACATCGAATGACTCACCAATATATTGATTCAATTACGGATGGAACTCTGGATGAGTCGTTGTTATCGACAGGCAGGAAATATAACGGGAAAATTTTCGTTACATCGTTTTGTAAGAGGACACTGAATGTCCAACATGCTTTTTAATTTTTATTCCAATTCTCATCGGAAATAATTCAACGTGTCAAATCGAGCGAACGTTATCGTCCAAGCGTCCATCAAAAACGTCCAAAGCAACAACACTTTTTTTCGACATTAATATCGTCATAATTATTAAATTTAAAAAAGTTATGCTCGTTAACGTCACAGCAATAATTATAATGAAAAAGTTAGAAACCTGGATAATGAAGCTCGTTGTTTGTTGCCTTGGCTGTTAATAAATCGTTCAATAATAACAAAAGAGAAAAGTTTATTTTTGATTAGACCGAGAAAATGACAAGACACTTTGAACTTTGATCTCTCGGTTAAATTAATTATACTTTTATGATATCATGATGTTTTCTTCCTTTTTTTTTTAAGTTAATAAAGCCCGAGTAAACTTTGACGAATATACCGAGTGATCGATTTCGATAATATCTAGCGATATTTACGTCTATAGTTATCTAATAATTTTTCATGAAAAATTTCATATTTTTTCAATTTTTTTTTTTTTTTCTTGAAAATGTCATTTAAATAATTTTTCTTTTTTCTTTCTGTTACATGTTCGGTTACTATAGAACAACCTGACGTGCATAAAGGTAAGAAAAGACATAAATTTCCTCTCGATATCCATACAATCATTGGCGTCATGTACAGTGCTTGAATATGCATCTAATTGTTTCATTGTTAGTGAATTATTAGCAGTCTGAGCGTGTTCGATTTCGATCATCAAGCAAGTCCTCCATTCAAATAGATAGCCATACGGGCGCCAATGGAAATGGATATCGAAAGTGTACGTACATACTCGTTACTCGATAACATCAAATTGCACGATATTACGATCGTACATTTCCCTTCTTCCCGAATATTGCTTTTAAACGATCATAATTGATCGATACGATCAATTTTCCAAAGAAGATGAGGATAAAGTGAAAATTTATATTTTCATTTGTTCGAAATTATTTCTTGTTTCTTCCTTTCTCCATTTCTTTCTTTTTCTCTTTTTTATTTCCTTTAATAACTATTTTCTTTGTCAGAAAATTCTCCATCTCTTTCTCTCTAGATTAAATTTAAGTTATTATTATTTTATTAGAATTATTATTATATAGAAATTTGTTCACTGGTACGATTAAATTGATTTATAAACATTATTATATCAGTATAAAAGCTTTTGACTTACGAGCAAGCTAAAATCGAAATTAACAAAGTCATTGATTGATCGATAAACGTTACATCATTGATAACAAATATTGTAATAATTGTTGTAAAGATTTCTTGATAAGTCGGATAACGTGAAAATAATCAAATCATTAGGATTACGACTTTTTATAACTACGTGATTATAATTTATATTAATAATATTTTCTTTTGACAAAACCCATAGAACAGAATACGAAGTAAATCAGTCGCGTGTTTGTTAACGCGTGTTCGGATCCGAGTATATCGACTTTACTTCGTAAATAGTTCTCGTTCGTGTCGACGAGGGCTCGTAAAACCATGTAAGGATATTGGCTCTCCCGAATGTTGGCTCATATATATATATATATATATATATATATATATATATATATGTACGTATGTATATATGTATGTATATATATATGTATGTATTTACGTCCACCCAAGCAATATATACGACGCGATATCGCTTTTTTACAGCAGCCACTAACATATAACGCGAGTTACAAAATATGATGAACCGGAAGTTGGAGACATCAACCAGTCGTGAAATTCCATCGGAAAGGAAAGCAGATTTGTTGCCATCTCATAAAGACGAATATTTCATCTCGTGTATTTTCAAACTCGTTTCTTGTTTTTGATTTTCTCTTCTTTTTTTTTCCTTTCTCTTTTTATCTTTATTATTATTATTATTATTATTATTATTATTATTATTATTATTATTATTATTATTATTATTATTGTTATTATTATTATTATTATTATTTCCATTAACTTCATATTGCTTTTACATTCTTTTTTCGTTCATTAATCCGTGATCTCAAATTTTTCAGACTGAAACCTCTTTGATGTACGATGCCGTACATCTTTTTGCAAAGGCATTACATGATCTGGATACTTCTCAACAGATCGACATTAAACCACTTTCCTGCGAATCCACTGACACCTGGCCTCATGGATATTCTCTAATTAATTACATGAAAATCGTAAGTACATTTGTTCTTGCCTCTATGTCATAAATAATTATAATTATTATCAGTCGAAAGATTCATTATCCTCATTCCTTCGAAGCATCTCAAAATATATTTTTAAATATTTTTTTAGACAAAAAAAAAAACAAAATTGCAATATAAATTATAGATACAATCTCGAAGAGAAACGACGAAAAGAATATTTCAGAGAGTAGAATATATTTTGAAATAGAATGAAATTCATTTTCTGAAATTATGATTATTGATCGTTCGATAGGTTCTCTATAATGTAATCAGCCATTATGTATATACAAGGATATGCCTAATCTAACTCATTAGAGCGTGTGTATGTAGGCAATGGATGCCATGTGCATGATAACTATAGTGTGGCTTAGAGAGTGTGAACATAACAACGGATCTATGCACTCTCTCTCTCTCTCTCTCTCTCTCTCTCTCTCTCTCTCTCTCTCTCTCTCTCTTCCTTTTCACCCTTTATCATACGTCCCTACACCTTTATTCATTCTCTCTCTCTCTCTCTCTCTCTCTCTGTCTCTGTCTCTCTTTCACTGTACAACAGGAACATGGAGCGATTGTTCAACAGAACAATGGAAAGTTACTCCCGTTTAAACGAAGCCGTCGTACTCCCTTGACAAATTGTCGCTTGTGGTTTTGCACCGTTGAAACCTGTCCACTGCCTACAACGCTTATATCAGCCACACCAATTCGAGATCTACCGTTCAGTTTGATCTCAACTGGTTTCTATAATCATGCAGATCCTATATAGGAATTATTTCTGCGATGTCCGATCCATTATAATACTTGTCATTAACACGTAAAATATACGTGTAAAATTATCGTTATAAATAAAAGAAATCAATAATATCATTTAATTATTTTGAATAAAATCAAATTTTAAAAGACGTTTAAATTATTTTCGCGATAGGAAGATTTCCTTTAATATAGTATCTTAATAATATTTTTTTACGATTGCAATGTTCATATATTAGTACAGTTAAAGTTATTGAACGCCATTATAGACTTGTTACTTCGAAACGTTCGAGTAGTCAAACAACTAATATTCATGATTCGGCGATTGTAATCAACATGTTCGATAATTAGCAACTCAGTGTCGTTCACTACGTGTCTCTGTTGTGGTTTCTGTTGATTATAAAGGTGTCTTTCTCCTTCCTGTTAACGTATAGAAATGAGTTTTCATGAAATATTACGTTAACGTAGATATTTCTTATGATAAATAATTAAGAATCATTTGTTTGCAGGTCGAAATGACCGGTTTAACCGGTATCATCAAATTCGATCATCAAGGATTCCGTTCGGATTTCATTCTTGATATTATTGAACTTAATAATAAGGATGGTTTGAAAAAAATCGGTACGTGGAACAGCACCAAGGGTATAAATTTTACGAGAAGCTACGGGGACGTTTATACGCAAATCGTCGAAAATTTACAGAACAAAACTTTCATCGTGACAACGATATTGGTGAGTCTATTTATATTCTTCCTTTATCTTTTTGTTTCTTGATTCTTTTTCTCTTTTTTATATATTTTTTATTTTATATTTTTATTAAGAAGCAAAAAGAAATTCCACCTCCCTCGTCATTATTATACATATCTTTTATCCATTTTTACTTTTATTTTTAATTTTAATCAAGCGATAAAAACTAATTCGTCTGAATTATATTACGATCAGTAATGCAATAATAATTATTACAAATTTCATTTATAAATTAATGACGCAGAACATAATAGTGATTAAAAAATGAAGCTTCTTAGAGAAAATTAACGTCGCGAATGATTACGTGTAATTAATACAAATTTCTCTTTTTCATTAATAACACAGAATGCAATTAATCCAAAGCAAACGCAAAAGCAAGTAACCCCTTTTCTTTTCCACTCTCATTTTTTACCCGTACGAATGAAAGATTGAGCAAAGAGGGTGTACAGGAGGTCGACTTAATTGAAGTTTTCGCGAAGCTCTCTAGGCGCATTACTTATTCTCGCGCTAATTGCGGCGACACATAATGTACTCGCTAATGTATTAACCGTAGAGAAACTCACGGCAAAATACGGCAAGTTTCCGTGAAAGTGCAAAGCCGCGAAGTTTAGCGAGAAAATGCCTTACGGTTTATACGAAACTCGATATCTTCATCACGTAATAGCATCTGTAATAAGAGCTTAAAAACATTTATCTAAAAAAAAAATACGTTCGAAGGAAGAAAAAGAAAGAAAGAAAAAACAAAGAATAAAAAAAAAATAGACAAAAGAAAAAAAGCAAACAAACAAGTAAAAATTACAAAACTTTTGACGTTCCCTTTTGCAATCAAAAGCGTTAAAATATTTGTTCCAAATATCGTCGTAATTTGTTTAAACTAATTGAGAGTTCAAAGAGATAAGAACGAGAATACGATTTTCTTTACGAACGTAATAAACTCTGGAAGCCTTCCATTGTCAGTTGTAAGCTTTTTCCCTTTCTCTCTTTCTCTTTCTTTCTCATGTGCACATATACATACATACATACATACATACTATGTACACATGTAATATGTTTTTCACTCTCGAAGACGTATAACACGGTCGCGTTAGTGAACATATAAAGCGTACGATGACTCGGTTTTAACTACATTCCAGCGTTTCGTCTTTCAAAGCACGCAGCAGTAACCGAGTAGAGCTGCAAAACGAATTCCTTGGATATTTTATAGAGCACATATATATATAAATATATATATATATATATATATATATATATATATATATATATATATGGCAATGTACAAGGTTATTCACATAAAACGCGTTACGAACTACTCTCATTTGTATGCCTGTCGAATTTCATTTTATATTCCTTCGTAATAATCTTGTAAAGGGCAACTTAATTATTCTTTCTTTCTTTGTTTTTTCTTTTTTTTTTTTATTCTCTTCGGCTTTACCGAGAAAAAAAGTAAATTTATTATATATAAATATAAAATTATAATTAACTAAATAATGAGAGAAAGTAATCATATTTTAATGAAATTACGTTTCATGCAAAATATAAATTTAAATTCTTTATTAAGAAAAATATGAGTAAAAAAAGATTTTGTAATGTTTATGTGTATACACACACATATATATGTACATATATATATATATACATTTACGTATAGGCAGAGAGAGACAGAGAGAGAGAAAGAGAAAGAGAGAAAATTCAATGTGCTCGTTTCGTGTTTTTCCATGTCGATAAAATCACGGTCATCCCTCTTTCATATTTTTTCCCCTTACGATTTTACGTCTCCGTTATCTGTGAAAGTTTAGCTCTTCTCCCTTTTACTCTCGCATATTCGTATCTTCGACGTACGGGGAACAATTCCGAAGATAAGGAGGCATAACTCGCTTTGCTTCGAAGTTACTCGGATATTCGTAATCTTATATCGTTCGTTAGTAAATTCCTTCTGTCATTCTGGTTCGTAGAATTTCGCAATTTCACGCTTTACGTTAAGTTAACCAGCGGCTTAATATTCTCATGATATACGTTAGAAACATACAGATTTTCTTCTTTTACCGAAAATTTATATTATTTTATCTATTCAAACAAAAAGGAAAAAAGAAGATAAAATATTGAATAAATCACGAGTTACGATAGATTCTATTACCGAAAATTTGTATTATTTTATCTTTTCAAAAGAAAAGAAAAAGAGACAAAATATTACATAAATCGCAAGTTTTCTATTATGAAATTGCAATATTTCTATTAAATTGAATTAATCGCATGAGCATTATTTATTCTTTATATGATTAATAAACAAGTGTTACTCAATTATAACAAATTTCTCATTTATAAAAGTATTTATGGATCAACTTGATAGAATACGTATTTATTCATTATTTCAAAGATATCGAATTAACTGACGGATAAGCATCAATTTATTATAAAAAAATTTCTTATTCGTCCAACCATTTACATATAAATTGATAGCGCTATTAAATAGTTTTTATAAGCATATAATGATTATTGAATGAAACAAGAAAAGGATTGATAATTAAAATATTCGAATCGTAAATTGTTCACGTTTATTTAATAGAAAGAAATAATTTAATAATCTTTCGCTTATTTTAGAGAAATTTGAGTAATCGTTACGTATGCTCGTTAACCTACAGAGTGCTCCATACTGTATGCGGAAGGATTCGAGCGAGAAGCTTACCGGAAATGCGCAATTCGAGGGATACAGCGTCGACTTGATTTACGAGATATCGCGAATCCTCGGCTTCAATTATACCTTCAGACTAGTGCCGGATGGCCGTTACGGTTCGTACAATAAGCAGACCAAGGAATGGGATGGGATGATGAAGGAGCTTCTAGACCAAAAGGCCGACCTCGCCATCGCTGATTTAACCATTACTTACGACCGTGAACAGGCAGTTGATTTTACGATGCCTTTTATGAATTTAGGTGAGTTTAATTAATCATTAACATTTTTTTTTTTTATTATTTTAAGTAAGTTATAATATCGAGAAGATTCTCTTGAAAATAATTTCGATACCTTTTGTCTACATTCTAATTAATTTATATCATTAAATATCGTATATATATATATATATATATATATATATATATATATAAAGAAAGGAAATATTTATTATGTTAATTATTTATTCTTGTCATTTTAAAGAAATTAGATCGTTAAAGGTTTAATATTCTATTGAGGTATTATAAAATAGTTCGATATCTATGTATGTATAAGTTGAATATTTCAAAATACAAAATTGTAATTGTTTCTTAAGCAGACCAAATGTTTTTGTTGATTAAAAGACTTTTTTTAAATGCTTAGTAGAAAATTCGTTTAAATTTTCAGGGATAAGCATACTTTATCGTAAGCCGATAAAGCAACCACCGAATCTCTTCTCGTTTCTCAGTCCATTAAGCCTTGACGTTTGGATTTACATGGCCACAGCTTATCTAGGGGTGTCCGTTTTGTTGTTTATTCTAGCAAGGCAAGTACAAATGCTTTATGCGTTAAATAACTTTGATCATATGTGTACCCATAAAGAAGGGAGAATGAGAGCGAAAGAAAGAGAGAGAGAGAGAGAGAGAGAGAGAGAGAAAGAGAGAAAGAGTGATAGAGATAGAGAGAAAAAAGAGAGAGAAATAGAAAGAGAGAAAGAGAGAGAGAGAGAGGGACAGAAAAACATATATATATATATATATATATATATATATATATATATATATGCACATTTAGATATATAAGAGTTCTTTTAACGAGATGCCAATTAACGTAACTTTAATTGGACTTTAATTGGGATCGTAAGAGTTAGAAACTCTCATTTCTCGGAGATATTTGTAAAGCGAAATGGTCGGTCAGTGACGAGTTTAAGTAAAGGTCAGTAAAGAGTTGAAGCTATTTGCATCATCTCTGATGGTTGATGCGTTTAGATTCACACCGTACGAGTGGTACAATCCTCATCCATGCAACAAAAACCCGGATCATCTGGAAAATCGGTTCAAGCTACTCAACTGCCTCTGGTTCACCATTGGATCGTTAATGCGGCAGGGTTGCGATATTCTGCCTAAGTAAGCTCTCTCATCACAGAGGTGTATGTCTCCCTGTGTATACGCGCGTGTGTGTGTGTATGTGTGTGTGCATTATGTGTGTATGTGCGCGTACGTTCGCCCGCGTGTGTAAGTTTTTATGTGTATCTATCTATCTATCTATCTATCTATCTATCTATTTGTCTATCTTGCAAGGATTTCTGCTTCGTAGATCCTTTTTAATTCGTTTCTAGTATTATCACTACTTTTTCAATTTATCTTATGTTTGTTCTTTCCCTCTTTTTTTGTTTTCTCTTTATTCGAAACGCAAAGATTAATAAATTTATTCTTACTTTTGTCTCGTTGATTTATAGACGTGGAAATTTTGCATGAGTGTTGAAAATATTTGACGATAAGTCGTTAAAAAAGAATTGATCTCTCGTCTTCCTTTCTCCAAAAACGATCCAATTGTATCATCTACAAATTTTATATCGCATTATCATTCGATTTTAAAGGGATACAGAAAGAGAGAGAGATAGAGAGGAAAGAGAGAGAGAGATAGAGAGAGAGAGAGAGAGAGAGAGAGAAGGAAGAGATTAGTCTCTCTCTCTCTCTCTCTCTCTCTCTCTCCTTCTCTCTCTTTCTCTCTTTTTATTTTTTATATATACTTTGGAATATGACATCATAAAATGAAAGACAAAATTTTTTTTATGGGAACAAACACGGCCCTTATATTTTTTATCTTCGCCGAAAAGTTTTCAAGAGTTTGCGCCCCGTACGAATCGCAGAGTTTGATCAGATTTAAAAAAGTTTATATAGATTCTTATTCACGTTCTCCATGTGTAAGAAAAAGTTGTTCCTTTTCTATTTGAACTTTTCTAACTTCTATAGAATTCATATTTTTGTCATCGTACGTACGTACATACGAAATCAATTATTCGCGAGAGATCACGCGCCTTTTTATTTCGAGTTTATACTTTACAATGTTTTTCCTTTTTATCGTTCGAAGGAAAATTTCAGGTTAATAAAATAAAACGAGGAAAAAGAAAAAAGGAGCAAAAGAGAAAAGGAAAGAAGAATAAGTCGAACGAATACAAGCAATGACCGAAGAGATAGCACTTCTTTGTATAAGAACGCACGATTAAAGAAATAAAATTCAGAAAGAAAGTTGAACCTTTCCGAAATAAAATTGTGATCGGAATTTCTTTTGTCGGAGTATTAAGAGAGAGAAAAAAAAATCCAGGAGAGAAAATTAATGGTATTATTGTGAGCGATCGAGGACAAACACTATATTCGTCGAAATAATTACGTGACAGAAGGATAAAGAAGAAGCTAAAGAATGAAAGGGAAAGTATGTCTGTCTGTTTGCCCGTGTATGCGTATGTGTGTGTGAGAGAGATAGAGAGAGAGAGAGAGAGAGAGAGAGAGAGAGAGAGAAAAAGAGAGAAAAAATAAAGAAAAGAAAAACAAACAAAAACAAATCATTAGAAAAAAGGTTCCATCGATCTAACCCCGTCCCTTTTCCTTTCACGTGTCCGCAGGTTCAGCCCCTACGAGTGGGAGAATCCCCATCCGTGCAACGGGCAGTCCGAGGTCCTCGAAAATGAGTTCACCCTGATGAACTCGCTCTGGTTCACCATAGGCTCGCTCATGCAGCAAGGCTCTGATATAGCGCCGAAGTAAGTCAACGAAGAAGCACGGAGGAAGATGAATTTTGTTAATTTTCATTTCACATGGGAAAAGCAGTTCGTCTAAATCGATCGATAGAGGCGGACTTGACCGAAGAACAAGATTGTTTTGTTGTTTTTCTTTTTTCTTATTCTTTCTTCTTCTTTTTTTTTATGTTTTCCTTATTTCAAATAAATTCTAAGAGGAACTTGTCAAAAGTGAAAAAGCTTATCGTTTATCGTTTCATAATATTTTAGATATGTTATAATCGAACGCGATAGTGTATGCTATATCGTAGGCTTGCTGCAACAGATTGCCTACATTAAACGCGATCATTAAGTGCTTTTGCTAACGCTTCAACCCGCCGTTTCTCGTTCAGCCGCTATCTATTTGTCAATCCTTTAATCATCCTCATATAAAGATCGATCGTATATTCCAAAGAAAAGTTCTAGATCGACGAATACCTATGTCCTTGTTTTTTTTCTTCTTTCCTTTTTTTTTCTCTTTTTTTTTCAAATCTGTTATCTACCTACTACACGTGAGATCGGTAGACCGAATTCTCGAGGATACTGAGAGAAAGTAGACCAACACTTTTCACGTTGAAATTATTCAGTATTCCTAAGTGTGTACCTTCTTGTCGGAACTGCTAGACCCTCGCTTACATAATAGACGTACTTTTACATTTTACTTCGTGCTTGGCAAAAGAAAAAAATATACGAGAGAGAGAGAGAGAAAGTGGAGGAGAATAAGAGAGAGAAAGAGAATATGAGTGTATGTTTATACGTGTGTGTGAGAGAGAGAGAGAGAGAAAAAGAAGAACAAATGGAAGGGTTTGAACGTGAAAATTTAACGACCGTGAAAAAAATGTAGGGAACACGTTAATTTGATTTCCATGCAAAGCGAATCCTGTTCTTCCAGTAACTGAGTTCTCGAGAATGTATCTGCGTGTGTATGTGTCTATGTCTGGGTGTGTGAGAGAAAGAAAAAGAGAGAAAGAATGAGAGAAAGAAAGAGAGAGAGAAAGAGAGATAATTAAATCCTGTTTATTATGGTCCTGTTGTCCGTCCAGAAACCAAAATCGAGAGACGAGGGGACCAATCAGAGAACGCTGACAGAAAATCGGCATGTGCATGCAAGCGAGAAAATGTTAAGGTACCCAGGTATGAAGCCCGTTATAGGAAAAAAAAAATGAAAATTGGAGAGCTTGAAGGATTATACATACTCACACACACACAGATATATATATATATATATATATATATATATATATATATATGTAGACACGTACATAAAAAGAAAGATTTAATAATATTCAATAATCATAATTCACATCTCACATATTTACATTTAAGGATCAATTTGTCAATAAACGAAAATGAAGATCAATACTAATGATCATCGTAGTTTGTTCGCCTCATTTATTATCGTTTCGCACTCTAACCTTGGTACCTTAAATTCATCAAAACCTTATTCATTCGTTTGGAAAAGGAAAAGGAGAAAGAGAAAGAAGAAAAAAAAGAGAAGAAAAATGGAAAATTACCATTTTCCAACAGAATGCACATTAGTAGATAGAGAAAGCATGGAGAATGTTGAGAATGAAGAGAAAAAAGAGAAATAAAAAGGAAAAGAGAGAAAAACGAAAAAATGTTCGATTTTTCGTTTGGTTTAGTCTGTAAAGCTCGTAGATGGAAAATCATTTATGCATGAAATGTACCACGTGATATGTTATAACGTATGCATCGATAAGAGTTTGGCTTTTTTGTAGACGTATCTATATATTTATAAAGGTATAAAAAAATTAGAGAGAAAGAGAGAGAGGGAGAGAGAGAGAGAGAGAGAGAGAGAGAGAGAGAGAGACAGGGGAAGAGGATCTTTCTGTTTTTTTGTTTATTTGAATATTTATAAAGCTTTTTCTTTTTTTGCATGCCAGTGTTCTCGAAAAAAATACCGATAAGGAAGAAAATAATGAAAGAAAGAAAAAGAGAACGTCGGCACTGAGATACCGATAGATAGTTTCCATAGAGGAAAAAAGAAAAAAAAATAAATAAAAAGAAAAAAAGTAGGAATTTTATATGGCCGATATAGCGTTTATCGATACGCAACTCTTTCGCATGTAAATTTTTAAAAGAGAAAACACGCACGAACGTTTTTTATATTCACCTTCCCCTTTTCACACATACACGCACACACACACACGTATATATATATATATATAAACTTCTACTCGATTACATGAAGTCAGCAACCCTTGTCGTAAAGTTCCCGATACTCCGTTGAATTTTTATTCACAGGGCCGTATCAACACGTATGGTAGCCGGTATGTGGTGGTTCTTCACACTTATCATGATATCGTCGTATACTGCAAATCTTGCTGCATTTCTTACCGTCGAGAGAATGGATTCGCCGATCGAGAGCGCCGAAGATCTTGCAAAACAAACAAAGATAAAATACGGCGCCTTGAAGGGCGGCAGCACTGCTGCCTTTTTCAGGGTAAGTTATTAAGAAAAAGAAAAGAAAAAAAAAAAAAATAATAATAATAAAAGAAGACGGATCTTGAGAATTTTTCATTCATCTTTTCCAAGCACGTAGCCGACATTTTCTTTTGCTTTTCACGTTTCTCGTTAACTAAACGACGAATGTCGACGCATTCGAGCGTAATCCAATTAATTGGCAGTCTCGAAGGGAAAGGCTCGATTGAAATTCCATGAGAATCGTTATCGGTGGATGATTAAACGCTCGAGAGAGAAAGAGAGACCGATCGGAAATACGTTACGAACAAATTCCTTCTTTTGTGGCGAATCGAAAGGGTAATAAAAATGAAAAAAAATAAAAAAAATAAAAAAGACAGGAAAAAAAGAGAAAAGAAAGAGAAAAAAAAGGAGTAAATTAGAAAATCGCAGGATTCGAGAATGAATTGGAACATGGGGAAAAGAGGGGAATTGTATATTCCGTAAATGGAATAATTTTCAATTACGTGAATATATTGAAAATAAAGAAAAGAAAAAAGAGAGAGAGAGAGAAATTATAAAGTAAGCTAATTGTAAGTAAAATATTTTCTTTTTTACGAAGTTATCTTGTTTGAAATACTTTAAGGATAATGATATACATGGATTATTTTAATTAAATTAAATGTAACACATAAGTTGTTTACTTAACGAAGGAAGAAAGAAGAAGAGGAATTATGCTTCATTTTCTCTCTTTCTCTCTCTATTCTTTTTCTCTTTTAAAAATGATCCAAAAATGCAAACATGATATCTTTTTCAACCATTAACTTAAGTATCTATTAAAATACCCGTATGATATTATTTAGATATAAAATACTTATTTTTAAAAACAATATCCATCTCGGATTCATTTTCTCCGATCTGAGATACAATGCATTAATATCTAAAAAAAAAAGAAGAAGAAGAAGAAGAAGAAAAAGAAAAAAAAAAAAAAAGATTCTTACGAAATTCGAATAAAACTCAATAATAGGAATTCGAAGTTTCATCAGGTAGGAAATTCTTTAGAAATAGTGCAGGATCATTCTGATAATATCAGAGCAGGTATCGATGATAGGTATGCAGAATAGAGCAGAGAGAAATCGTGAAGTGCAATCTTTCGTGATTCATAGGAAAATCGAACGATACGATATCGATCAATCTATCGATCTATTACGAACAGTTACTTAACAGTAACATAGATATACCTGTATACGTGCTAAATCATCGAATTCCATCGGCAGGATTCCAATTTCTCGACGTATCAGCGCATGTGGTCCTTCATGGATTCGGCGAAGCCGACGGTATTTACATCGAGCAACGTCGAGGGCGTAGATCGAGTGATCAAGGGAAAGGGAAGCTACGCATTCCTAATGGAATCCACTTCCATTGAATACGTAATCGAGAGGAACTGCGACCTAACTCAAGTCGGCGGTCTCTTGGACTCGAAAGGATATGGCATAGCCATGCCACCAAGTAAGTGTTAAGTTACTAGCACGGGAAATAGCTCGCATACATTTTAACGAGGCGACGCGAGCAAACAGGTGTGCTCGTCGTTTCCTCAAATGCAAAACAGAAAGGGAGAGAGAGAGAAAGAGACGGACTAGAAGTTATCTAATTCTACCAAGAAATCAGTCTAACATAAATACTTCCACTCGTGTTATTCTAATTAGATATCTTATTCAGATTAAATTAAATTTGTTTTTTTTTTTTTTTTTTTTTTTTTTTTTTTTCTTAAAGAGAATAAGTACGAGTACAATAGATGGTTTTTTAAAAACTTTTGTAAAAATATATTATTATACGTAACGAAACAAAACAAGAAATTCTTTCGGAACAAAATTCGATCATCGAATTCGATTTCGAGATCATCGGGAAATGTATCGTAATCTTTGAGAGAATAGAAAGAACAAAGATATTACGTATTAGAGTGATATAAATACATATCGTGTATACGTGAGAGAGAATTAACAAATAAATAAAAAATATGAAGAAATATGAAGTCGTAGTTAGTTAAAGTTTGTTAGATAAAGTTGCGCGCCTAGGAAGTAAACTACACAGCGACGTTTATCATCAAACGCAAAGTCGACAACTATGGCATTGCAAAGCCTGTAGGCGTAAAATTTTCCCATATTGGGTGGAATACAGGGAAAGAAAGAGAGAGAGAGAGAGAGAGAGAGAGAGAGAGAGAGAGAGAGAGAGAGAGACGGAGGATGTAAGGAGTTAAAGCAGAACTCAGTTTTACTATACACCGTTACGACGAAATTATATTCCTCCGGCATCTCTGTGACGCGCAACCTACTACGAAATAGTATAGTAACAACGACCGTGATAATGGTAACGATCCTAACGGTGGATGTTTATCGAAGCGTAGCTAGCATGAACGCGAAACACGAAACACGAAATGTTCGTACAGCTTAGCTCAGGGAACGATAAACTGCTACGAGGACGAAACACTTTCCGAAACTTTTGTCTTCGTACTATACGATAAAAGGCGAGTACATAGATAGATGAAGAGAGTGTGAGAAAGAAAGAGAGAGAGAGAGAGAGAGAGAGAGAGGGAGGGAGGGAAAGAGAAAGAATGGTATAGTAGAAAGTTCAGGGTTGTTCAGGGTTCTTCGAAACAGGGGAGGGGGTCTTTGAGGCTTTGAAACGAGTGAATTCTTTAAAACGACCTTGGAACTTCAGATTCGCCGTACAGGACGGCTATAAGCGGAGCCATACTGAAACTTCAAGAAGAAGGGAAGCTGCACTTACTGAAGACTCGATGGTGGAAGGAGAAACGTGGAGGTGGATCCTGCAGGGTGAGGAGATACATATATGTGTATATATATATATATATATGTATACATATATACACATGTATATATACGAGTATAGTTTTAGAGAGAAAGGGAAAGAAAGAGAGAGAGAGAGAGAGAGAGAGAGAGAGAGAGAGAGAGGAAGAGGGAAAGAGAGGGAGAATTTCCTTGCTTCCTCTCTTATTTTCATGAAGAACCATTTTCCACACTAATACAGCCAATAAGGCACATAAGCAAACTTCTTACTTGCGATACTTCCGCTCCTTATCTAGTCATCTTCGTTTCTCCAATGTTACTTATCCTTCTCTATCTTTCTCTCGTTCTCTCTCTCTCTCTCTCTCTCTCTCTCTCTCTCTCTTTCTTTCTCTTACGTATTTTCTAGTTTCTAAGACGTTCGAAGAGAGAAAGAGATTACTTTATAAACTTGTCAAGTCGTCTTTTACTTATACCCCTAGTCTTGTTTCTCGTGTTAGATCGTGGTTTCTCGGCTTTTGGAAGTTTCCTCAATCTCTGAAAATCGCCCGTGTGACAGGTGATCTTTATCTATTTTGATTTGAACACTTAATCGGATTATTTATTTAATTTCCAAAGGGAGATCATTGACATAAATAAATAATTAATTAATCGATTAATTCTTTTTTTTTTTTTTTTTTTTTATTTCAACGAAGAAATTATTAATTCAGAAACATTGAATATTAAGTATTAAATATTGAATATTAAATGATGAATATTACATATTGAATATTAAACAAGAAACGTTGAATGTTGATCGAAAATAAAACATTGATAAATATTAAGCAAAATTTCGTACATTGATAAAATCGTGTAACCATTTTATATGTGTACTTATTTACATTGGTACACTGTGTAAAATATACCGTGTCAATAGAATTATCGATATTCAAAGAGAAAAAGAGAGAGAAAGAGAGAGAGAGAGAGAGAGAGAGAGAGAGAGAGAGAGAGAGAGAGAGAGAGAGGAACAAGAAGAAAACAACAAAATGATGATTCTTTTAGGACGACACGTCAAAGAGCAGTTCAGCAGCGAACGAGTTGGGTCTAGCGAATGTTGGTGGCGTATTCGTTGTTCTGATGGGTGGCATGGGCGTTGCCTGTGTAATAGCAGTCTGCGAGTTCGTCTGGAAGAGCAGGAAGGTCGCGATCGAGGAACGGGTGAGTGTCGTCAGATAGCACGTGGAGGAGGGCGCGATCGCGCCGGAAGTCAACTCTGCAAACACGCATCTCGATCCGGACGCGATCTATCCCGACATACCACGCGAATACATCAGTTGATGTTCGCACGATGGTGGAGTTTCTCTTTAATGGTCCCAGTGCAACTACAAGACTACTCGGGTCTGATCCGTAACCGGCTGTCGTCATAATTTCCTTCAAGAGTAAGAGTAAGAGAGAAAGAGAGAGAGAGAGAGAGGAACGTGGATATTCGATCGATAAAACAACGGACCGTGATTGAAATTTTAGAAAGGGGATGAAAGGAGAGAAGGATAGAGAGAAAGAGAAAGGAGAGAGAGAGAGAGAGAGAGAGAGAGAGAGAGAGAGGCTGCGAAATGGTTTATAATTTCTTTTCTTTTTCTTTTTCTTTATCTTCTTATTTGTTTTTCTTTTTTTCTTTTCTTTTCTTTTCTCTCTATTTTTCTTTTTTTCTTTTTCTTTTGTTTTTAGTAACTTGCGCATAATATAATTATGATAGTACATTGTAGTTTTCGTTTGACAATGTCGACCGAAATGTTTGAATGTCTCCTTATACACGTCTGTAAGAATAATGCCTAGTACGAGGAGCTAGACGTTATTATTTAATTCGATATTCCACCGCTGGATGGCACAGCAATCTGTCATTGATATTATACAATGTATATCTTCTATAGAGATTTCTATAGATAGGTATCTTGATCGATCGTTGACATTGTCCATTGAAGATTTAAACTTCTTTGATCATTTAATAATCATTTATTTGTCAATAGTTTTCAATTTCCATTCGACGAATTTCAAAGTTTTCATTACGTAGAATTTATCGAAGTACTTTCTACACGTGAAATTGTATTTAATTGTGGCTTTGAAAGTTTAGAGAAACTTTAGACCGCAATAGCATATTATTCGTAATATAATACAAGCGTTTTGATGGAAATACGAACAGCCAAAGACCAGAATAGAATTAACAGCGTACAGATACAAAAGGGCTAACTTAGAGATACATGAACTCGAATGAAAACTCATGGAGGAATCGTGGACTCGCGTCGCACGTCTATTATATGGATCCGGACCAGTCACTGTTTGCGTAGATTCGAGTGGTAAGCAAACAGGCAACTATTTGAGAGCCCGTCCACAAATACGGATATGCAGCTTTGCATCGGTGACCCTGTGCATCTTCAAGAGCAAACAATTCCACGAGTCAACAAACGCAGAGTATTGCTGTGCCCTATCCAGTTTGGTGTCTGGGACCTCCTCTTCGTGAACCTATGAGGAATTTTAGTCCTTTCCAAAAGCTGCGGACGTTAATCGGCTTTCTATGTTATTCGTACTAGAAAGGAAACAGTATTAACGTCGATATATACGTTCTGTCGCGTTCGTAATTATTTTTGTAATCATTTTCTAAAGGACAAAGAGTTAAAAATAACATTTATTGTTATTATAGTTAGAAATAGATAGATATATACATATATAATATAATATAATATACATACATAAATGTATAATATATAATATATACATAATGTATAGATAATATAATATATATGTATGTGTATATATATATATATATATATATCTAATCGGATTTTATTAGAATTTTTCAATATTATTAGAACTTTAAACATCGCGATATATGTACTTAGTTGAAAGAGATAATAGATCTCTAACACGTTTCGTGCCTTTCTCTCTGTCTCGTTAGCCCTGAAATAAAATTGGAGTTTAATTGTGGTGAACTATTAAAGTGACACTATTGTTCTTACACGGGCATTTTGGTGTTCTGTTTTAGAAGCAGAAATCATCGGGGAAACCGATCTGCGAAGGTTTTACTGATCTGCACTAGCGAGCAATGCTATTCGCCACGCTTCAAAAACAGATTCCTAAGCCCGAGCCGGTACAACTAAGTGTATCCGACCCGAGTTCGATGGACCTAAGGAAGAACTCCATCATGAGTGACCGAGAATCGTGTATAAACGACATACCAATCGAAGAAACGAAATAATCGAGAGAAGAAGCAAGCAGCCTCGACCTTTCCAATTTTTCAATAATGTAATCTGTATAGATTTTTAATATTTAATATCAATGGCCTTCAAAATTGATCGTCTCTCCGTTCGAAAGCGATCGATGGAGGGAAAAGAAAAACTTAAAGAAAAAGAAAAGAAAAGAAAAGAAAATTAGAAAGTCTCGATTTCTTGCTATATCTCTCGACGATTATAATTTTTATCTCTTCGATCATCCACCGAAAAGTTTTCGTTTGATACTTTCGTAACTCTCGAAACTTCCGTTTTAAAGTTGAAAGTTTATCGTGCCAACTTTCGAGGGTAAACGTTCGAACGATGGTCTATAATCTAACTTGTTCTTGAGAGGATATAATATTAAAAAGAAATAAAAAAAAAAAAAAAAAAAAAAAGAAAGAAAGAAAAAGAAACAAAAAGAAAACGAGAAAAGAAAGAGAAAAAATTGATTCGTAGAAAAAGTCAAAAGTAAAAAAGAAAAAATAAGGCTCGACGATGAACAATCGATTTCAAATTCAATCTCTCGAAATTCTTCTCGAAACCTTTTCCAGCTTCGTGGCCAACAGAATTGACACCTTTTTGAGGGTAGCCGACGACAAATCGTTTTCCCACTGGTCAAACAAGCGCGCGCACGTGCGCGTGCGCCTGTGCGTGGACGTGTGTATGCGTGTATATGTGTATGTGTGTATGACAGGCCATTGTCGAGGGGAAAAGCAAATAGTTGTACTCTCGAGCTTGACCTCGAAAGGGTTAATCGAGTGGAGGGACGCATCGTTGGCAAACAGGCTGGCGAAGTCGAGTTTCGGTTGGTCCTTCGAACCTGAACTCAAAATTGGAAAGGTCAATCGCGTTTGCGTCTCGCTCATATACGTAAACGCACGTAAATACACACATTGTTCATATCACAAAAATAAACAAACAAACAAACAAACAAACAAACAAACAAACAAATATACAAACAAACAAGCGAACGAACAAACAATAAATACATAAATAAAAAATTCAAACAAAACAAAACAAAATAAAACGAGAACAGAAACAGAAGCAAAAACAGAAGAAACATTTAGAAATTACATAATATAATAAAAGAGTCAAAGAGTCAAAGACTATGAATGAAAACCTCGCAGTGGTCGAGTCGAGAAAGTCTGCCAATGCGATCGATAAAAATAACGTTTCCTTCTTAAGATAGAAATAAATAAAAGAAAAAAAAAAATATATAAAAAAATATTGCAACAAATGTCCAAAAAAAGAAAAAAAAAGAAAAAGAAAGAACACGATGATTCAGGATACCAGGGCGAGAAAAGAAATGGAAAGAAAAGAAAAGAAAAGAAAAGAAAAGAAAAGAAAAGGAAAGAGAGCATCGTCTGTCGCGCAAAGAATTCTCATTTTTTTCCGATTATTCTTCTCCTATTTTTTTCTTGTGGGCCGTGGGGTGGGATAAGGGGATTGGGGCGCGAGTATAAGTAATTAAGGAACAATCACGATTTTATACCAATTAGATAGTGAATGTATAGCGTCAGATTACGAAGCGTTTTATTGTAAATAACGTGTAGTATTATAACGGGCCTATTGCTGTAATTCGTGGGAGTCCGTCCGCTTCTCGTCGAAGATAGGGGTGGGAGAAAGAAAAGGCTAAAGAATAAAATAAAAAAAAGGATAGTCGAACGATCGAATTTTTCGTGGAAGGGAGGATCGGGTTTGTAGGGTGGGGAGAGGGAAATGGGAGAAAGAGAGAAGGATGATAATAGAGAAGAAGAAGCTCACGGATTCCGAGGAAATCCGTTTAATCGATAAAATAGACAGTATAATTAATGTCTCGAATCTCGTACGTTGTATTATACGAATATTGTAATTAAAATCAATTCGGTATAGCAAAAGTAGATGTAAGCGTTGGGTCGACGATGATTATTACATTGATGTGATTATGGCGACGATGACGATGATGATAACGATGACGATAACGATGACGATGACGATGATGATGATGGTGATGATGGTGATGATGGTGGTGGTGGTAGTTGGAATAACATGGGAACGAACCCGTGTTAAAGTTTAGTATGACATTGTTAGTTGTGTCGCAATGTTTCTTGCCTCCCTCTTTCGTCACGGATTCGCAGGAGGTGAGCCAATTTACATGTATTAGTAAATTAATCCTTTTGTGGGCTGTGTGTCGCTCGCTGTCTGCATCTCTTTTGTCTATCGCATTACTTCGTCTTCTTTTCTTTTAGTCATTGGAAAGAAAGAAAGAAAGAAAGAAAGAAAGAAAGAAAAAAAAAAAAGAAAAAAGAAAAGATAAAGAAAAAGGAAACACGTGAAAATAATTCTTCTCTATTTCTCTATATTTTCAGGAGGATGCTGATTATGTATAATGATTTAGATTTTCATGCATGTACGAGGGATGTGCTTCGCTTCGTGTTTGCATTTAATTTATAATACTGTACGATTGATGATCGATCGATTAACTTTATTTCTTTTAAGTTCCTTCATCTTAGCATTTGATTGACAACGATTTTGCATCGAGTATCTTCTTTCCTTTTTTTCTCTCTCTTTTTTTTTTTTTTTTTTTTCTTTTATTTCAGTATAAATAAAGGCTCTGCACGATACGCTGCCTTCTTTTCATCCATGGATCGACTGTCTAAGTATTTACTTCTTTCGCGATACATCGAATATCGATTATGTATTGTCTTTTTTGATAAATATAATATATATATATATATATTTATTCATTTATTTATCGATATTTTGCATGTACGATTATTTACTTGTCTCGCTATCTCTAGCACGAAAATGATTTTGTAATAATATTGTTTGTTCTTCTTCCTTTTTTCTTTTCTTTTTTTTTTTTTTTTTTTTTTTCTTAAAGCAATTCAAAACGCAAGCTTATTCCAATTCGTTTGTCTATATATACATACATAAAAATGTATCGATATTTCAGAAATCAATGTGCTACGAAATGGCAAACGAATTGCGTTTCGCGTTGGACTGCGGCAACGGCAATAAGAAGATCTCGAAAAAATCGCAACATCAACGACAACGTTCGAACCTTTCGATTCTTTCAGAAGAAGAGGGTTATGCTGCCTGTAGCAGGTATACTCATTTCGTTGGTAAAGCACCTTTCACGTGAACGAAGACGACTAATTTCGACGACGAAGTTTCTTTCTCTTTGTGTATTTGTGTTTGTGTTTGTGTTTGTGGTTGCATAATTTGTGCGGTTGAAGTGCAGTGATGGAGGCAAGAATAAAAATATAATATTAGAGAGGTGTCATCATCGAATTGAATTAAATTCTCCCTCTCTCTGTCTCTCTTTCTCTTTTGCTCTCTCTCTTTCTCTCTCTCTCTCTCTCTCTCTCTCTCTCTCTCTCTCTCTCTTTCTTCGTCTGTGTATACGTCTGATTTTTTATAAATAATCCAAAAGGAGAAAAAGAAAGAGAAAGAGAGAGAGAGAGAGAGAGAGAGAGAGAGAGAGAGAGAGAGAGAGAGAGAGAGAGAGAGAGAGAGAGAGAGAGAGAGAGAGAGAGAGAGAAAGAGATTGTTCGATACAGATTATAAGAAACGATTATGTTGTAATTGTTTTATGAAAATATGATTTGAATCGTCGACGATGATCGTTACGTTAGAATTTTTGATTTGTATCATAATTATATCGTTAGAATTTGATTTGATTTGAAGTTTAAAATGAATTATTTAATATTGAATTCTAATAATCGTAATTATATGTGTTGTGATAATAATTAATTATCGTAGATTGTAATAATAAATAATTATCATATACGTTGTGATAAATAAATCATGATAATTTATTCTAACTGTAACGTTAACGATAATCGTTGAGATTTTAGGACATCAATGTTCTTGTTTTTAATTCGATTAATATAGAATCGATTGTTCTGTACAAATTTTATTGGAAAATATTCGAACTAATACGATATCGATAAGAATTTATCTAACGAAGCAACGTATTATAATAGAAAGATCGAACGTCGAAGATTCGTTTCATTTTGAAAGCGTTCGAGTTTGTATAATTATGAAATCGTACGTATGAAATCTAATTGATAATTGCGTGATACGATAATATTTGTGAGGAAACCATTCGACGAAATGGAATTAAGAAAGATGAATCAGGTGCATCGACGTTCTATCGTCTGTAGATACCGTTAAAAACACTTTTGTATATTCTCTTATTCTCATTAAGAATTCAAATTTGTATAAATTCAAATCTATGTGAGCTAAGCACGGATTGTGTCCGCGAGTTGTTTCAATCTACGTTCGTGTCGTTTACTTCTTACAGGAATATAAAGGAAAAAGAAAAAAAAAAAAGAAAAAAAAAACAGAAAAAAATTAAAAAATTAATAATTATAAAAATAAAAATGAACGATTCTCTCAACGGCAGGATGCGGAAAAGAATTTTTTTGTTGTTTTATTGGAGAAAAAAGGAGAAAAGAAGAAAAAAGAAAAGAAGGGGGAAAAGAAAACGAAACAAAAACAAATTGAGGACGTTTAAAGACAAGTATTTCATATCTTTTACTCGTCGTTTTTGTTTCATCGTAATCCTTATAAATAAATACATTTTATATTCGTTGCACCTGCCGATGAGAGCGAAGGGTATTTATAAGAGAGAGGAAAAGTGAGAGGATGAAAAAAGAGAAAAAAAAGAAGTAAATAAATAAATACATAAAAAGGAAAAAGAAAAAAGAAAAATGTAAAGAAAGAAAGAAAGAAAGAAAGAAAGAAAGAAAGGTTTTTCATACACGCTTCGATTTGTTCGAAAAGGTATTAGAGAAAGGTAGAAAAAAGAATTGAGAAAAGAGAAAGGAGAAAAGCGAAAGAGTAAAAAGAAAACTTCAAGTTGATATAGTTCGTTATTTGCGTTCATCGTAGAAATTTGTACAAAACTTTTACTAACCAAGCAGTATTAATTTCCGTCTTCCGTCTCGTATAGATAGATTTTAAATTAAAATGCATATAATAATGACGTGACAAGCTTTGTAATCCGTCGAGCTTAATCTAAAAGGATCTTTTTTTTTTCTGTTTTTCAATAAAAAAGAAAAAAAAGCATACAAAAAGGGATAGAGGAAAAGTAAAGTAATTATAATTAAAATAAAAATTAAGACGATGGAACAATCGAAGGACATATTTATAAGAAAATACATTCGTTTTGTGTTGCTCGCCTCTTTCTTTCTTTTTTAAATCTTCCACGTGTGCTCCCGAGAAAAGAACTACTATGCTCCTTTTCGTCCGTTCGATTCGAAAATAAGCGAGAGGAAAGGTTTAAAAATAGAGGCTCGTCGTTACACTTTTGAAGACATTAAAAAAGCCTGCAAATCTCATCTTTTTACTTCTCAGATTCGATTTACGAGATCTTTCATTAAAAAAGAAAAGAAAAAAGCAAAAAAAAGAAAAAAATATTAAAAATCAAATTACGAATCGTTTTACGTATGTACAAAGACACGAAAGAGAGAAAGAAAGAAAGAAAGAGAAAGAGAAAGAGAAAGAGAGAGAGAGAGAGAGAGAGAGAGAGAGAGAGAGAGAGAGAGAGAGAGAAATTAACGATGACATACACACACACGTATGCACACACATACACATACACGTACATATACACATACACACACATACAACACTAAATATGCACCTGTAAATATCGTCTGTATTCCATACTTGTTAAATCGCGTTCGCGTAACATCGTACAATTTTGTCAAGAGGCTATCAATTATATACTTCTTATATAAAAAAAAAGATAAGAAACCACCACCAACAAAAACAATTAACAACAACAACAACAACAACAACAACAACAACAACAACAATAACAAATATGTACTACGAAGTAACGTATTAAACGTGAATAAACTATTCGTCTGTATATTCTCAATCGTGGCGTTCTCGAAAGGAAAACGAATACATACATATGCATTAACGCCTAATCAATTAAAATTTTTAATTTGTTTGATTACTTCTAACGATTCATCCGATCGTTATAATTAATTAGATGAAGGAAAATTATTAATAAGAAAAATCCATTTATTAAATCGTTTCTCCACGCCTTTATTATCCCATAATGAATAATTCTTCGTGTCTAGTTTTTTCTTTCTTTTTTGCCACACCCTAGATCATTTTTATTATGATTGTTGTAATATACATTTAGGTGCGACTTCATAGAATCCGTAACAAGGTTTTTCCTCCCTTTATTCGTTATAATTAAATTTAATAGGGCAGGTGTTTGTTTAAACGAACTTTTCAATGTTCATTTAATGATAATTTTGATTTATTCGAACGCTTTACGTCACTCGAATCGCGTCATCTAGCGTTAGAAAAATAGACATCGTTTTAAACGAGACAACAGATATACTCAGAATCTTTAGGAAGGGGTTAACGTTTCACTGAGCATGCGCAAACTAAAACACGGTGCGGATTTAGAGTTCGTAACTTGCGAGCTCCTTCTCTCAAAAGAGAGTCTTTCACAAACTTCCTTTTGATTCATAACCGAAGGTAAGTGCATTTCGATTTGTTACTTCATTCCTTTCTTAATAATATTCTTTTTCTCTTTCTCTCTCTCTCTCTCTCTGTCTTTTATTGAAGATAAAACGAAAGATATAACACTTTATCTTTTATAACGATGAGATACATTAATTTTAAATAATTTGCATTCATCGATAGCTCAATTGAAATCTTTCACTTGTTCTTTTTTTTTTTTTTATTTTTTACTCTTTTAATTAATATCCGTCAGGGATTTGAGAGAGAAATTTTTTTAAGGAACGATTGAGATTTTCTGGATAAGTTTATATTTATTTATTTATTTATTTATTTATTTATTTATTTATTTATTTATTTATTGTATGTAGAAAGAACGATCTTACGATCGTGTGGTTCGAAATCTATGTCACAGAGTCTTACGCGACATGTTTCGATGGTGGCTAAGTTTCTAAATATATCGTCGTCAACGCTTCGTGCCGTTCAAAATATTTTCTCATTAGGTTTTCCATCGTAGCGAGTGGTTCCAGCGATTTACTAGTTGAACGATACGATCTTTAGTACTTCAGTGAAAAAAAATGTAAGAGGAGTGATAGTTACTTTGCGAATAGTGAATTTATCGTTCTATTCGAGCATAGTGGTATTTTGGCATTCGTAGAAAGAAACTAAGTAGAGGAGGTGGAGTGAAAGGAATGACGAAAGAATGAGCGATTTTGGCACGGTGACAGTACGCACGTAGAATCTATGAATGCGCGTTTCTGAGAAAGCGATTTTATATTTTACATGGGAAATTTCAAAAAAGAATCGTTTTAAACAAAATTTCCTATCGGACGATACGCGAATACACTTAAAAAAGATTTCCTTTACGATATATTTTTTCTTTATTTTTTAATTTTAATTTTACTTTACGATGTATTTTTTCTTCAAAAAAGTGAAAAGTAAAAAAAGAAAGTTAATATCTTGTATCGATTAGAAAATTTTCTTATCTAAACGTTCGTACTCGTTTGTGTTCACAAGATAAAAACTGATCGATCGTTTAAAATTATGTCTGAAACGTCAGATTCGAATTCGAATAATAATAATATATCTCAAAATCGACGAAATGAATTTAAAACAATGAAAGAACAATGTTAATTTTTTATCTTGTTCTTCTTTTTCCTTTTGTTGTTTCGTTTCGTTTAAATCTGTCTCAAGCTTGTCTTGTTAAAAAGGAAATGCCGCCGTCGAGAAACGATATATCGATTCTGAAGACAGAGTTTCATTAGGGATGTAAACTTCGTGTAAATAAACAGACTCAATATTGGACGATAGATATAAATATTTATATGTGTCGAGCGAGATGCAGTTACTTGATGCCTTTTCGTTAGTTTACTTAACGTCAGACGATTAAGTGCGCTCTTTCCCTTCGTGTTCTTGCATAAGTCAGAAAATCTTGAGTTTTGGTATCATGACAAAAGTATCCGTAAGTTATTCCAATTGTTTATTGAATTTTCACCAGTCTTAATATTATTTCTCTTAGAAAAATTCGAGGATGCAATTGGTGTACATTCTATTGATATTCGTTACTTATGTTTTGGGTTTTTCAAAACAAATCGCTATAGGTAAGCCAAATTTCTTTTATTTTTTATAATTATATATCTCAATTAAGTATAAAAAATATATCATATAAAATTGTTAAAAATATATATATATATGTAATAGTATTTTTATTTTCATCGAATTACATAATGATCATATAACTATATTTTCTTCTTATTATCCACATATTATATCGTATATTATATTAATTTCGATATACTCTTTTATTTCGTAATAACATTTTTACAAAAAACACGTACACACAGGCGGTATTTTCGATGACGACGAAATGATTAAACATGCCTTCGAATTATCGATAAGATCGGTCAATCGAGATCATTGGAACATTCATTTGATTCCAAATATTGAAGAAATAAATCAAGATGCATTCGATGTTACCAGTAAAGGTAATTATCTTTATTTCTAAAAGAATAAGAGATAAATTTTCGATAAATTTCGAAACAATTCTTCGAACGTTTAGTATGTACGATGGTTGGTACGGGTGTGGCTGGGATATTTGGTCCACAAGATAAATCCATAGCTGAACATGTGCAGAGCATATGTGATACGATAGAAATGCCACATATCTCAGTTAGATGGGATCCTCAAGAAACGCGTGGGAAAACTGTGAATCTTTATCCGCACGCAAATACATTGTCCTTGGTACGCTCCAACATTTCTTTTTATAATATTTTTTTTCTTTGAGTTTTATAATTTTTCTTCTCCATCTCTCTCTCTCTCTCTCTTTTATTATTATTTTGTTTTAATAACTGATTAATCAAAAAGAAGGGAAATATGTTTCTAGGTATATCAAGCACTGATACAGGAACTCAATTGGCAAGAGATGATAATATTGTTCGAAAACACCGAAAGCTTGTTAAGAATGAAACCATTGTTAGAACTTCGTGATACAGGGATCGATATATTCTTGTATCAGCTAGGAAGTGGTCCGAATTACAGGTAAATCATTTTATCATTATATATTACTTTAAGTCCTTCGAGACAATTAGCATGAACACGATTCTACAGTGTGGCGTCGAATCCTGTACAGGAATGTGATGCAAGAGGTCAAGGAAACTGAAATGGAAAACATCGTGATCGATTGTTCATTCTGGATATTGGACGAGGTTTTAAAACAGGCTCAACAAGTTGGTATATTGTCGGATCAACATAAAGTGATAGTTACTTCGTTGGTAAGAGATCTTTCTTTTTTCTTTTTTTTTTTTTTTTTTTTTTGAAATAAAAAATTAATCAATCAGAATCTATTAAACCTATTTTAGGATCTCCAAACGCTTGATTTAGAACCTTATCGTTATTCCGGCGTGAACTTCACTGGTTTTCGTTTAATCAATCCAGAGGACTCAACGGTGATTGAGATTTTTGAAAAACACAAACATGAATGGGGCTTATCCGGACCGGAACAACTTCGACTCGAGCCAGCTTTAATGTACGATGCCGTTCAGCTTTTCGCTCAAACTTTGCAGCAATTGATCGGTACAAACGAGAACATAAAAGAACTGTCTTGCAATGGTTCGATGAGCTGGGAACATGGAAGCACTTTATTGAATTTCATGCGTGTGGTAAGACCAATTCGAATATCTCGAAATATTGTCTGATATAATAAAAACGTTATTTAATGAAATATTTATGAACTCAAAAGTATTTTTCATTATTTGTTATTATTGAAATATATAAATTAAATATTTGCTCAATTATGGAAATTAAGATATTTATTTGGATTTAAGATATTATATATGTAAATATAAATAGAATTAATGAATCAATTACATGTGATATATATATATTTTTTTAAACTGATCTATTAACTCTGAAAATATCTCATATATATATATAAATATATATATATATATATTTATTTTGCTAATTGGATTCAAAAATTTATTGCAAATTAATGACTGACCAATTTCAGACCGAAATGAGAGGATTAACTGGATTAATATGGTTCGATACTACTGGATTTCGAAGTAATTTTCAATTGGATATTGTACAATTGCAACGAGAAGGATTAACAAAAATAGGAGTTTGGAATAGCACACGTGTTAATGGAATCGAATGGATGCCAGACTTAAGTTCAACAAAATCCGATGCTGAATTAAGTTTACAAAATAGAACATTTTTAGTACTTATATCTATGGTAAACGTTTTAACGTTGATTTTATAGGTAAACCTTTCACGATAATCATATACTTTAATCGTTTAATATTTTAGACAAAACCATATGGTATGGTGAAAGAATCTGCTTCAATGCTGTCTGGCAATGAACGGTACGAAGGATTTGGAATCGACATTATTCAAGAACTCAGTAAATCACTAGGCTTTAATTATACGTTTGAAGTTCAAACAGACAGCGTTTATGGCTCATATATCAACAAAACAGGAAAATGGTCAGGAATGTTAGGGAAAATAATGGATGGGGTAAGTTAAACGCTGTAAATAATTCATTAATCAAACGAATTAGTTAGAACTGTCAAAGAAAGAAAACAAAAAATAGAAATAGAAATAAAGAGAAAGAAAATAAAAATATAAGTAGAAATTATTTATTAAGATAATTTATTCGATCGTAAGGATTAATCAACTAATTTGCTAAATCCTTTTTACAGCGTGCAGATTTAGCGATCACCGATCTAACGATAACTTCTGATCGTGAAAGTGCTGTGGATTTTACAATGCCATTCATGAACTTAGGTACGATATAATAATGAGAAACTATTTTCTCCAGTGGGATAAAACGATAACAATTAATTATTAACTATCACTGTGTATTTTCTTCATTTCTATAAATCATGATTTAGGTATAAGTATATTATACAAAAAGCCAACAAAAGCAACGCCCAGTCTCTTCTCGTTTCTCTCGCCATTTTCTAACGACGTTTGGCTATGCCTGTTGGGGTCATATATCTTTGTGTCAGTGCTATTCTCCGTGATCGGTAGATTGTGTCCAGCGGAATGGAACAATCCTTATCCTTGCATCGAAGAACCCGAGGAGTTGGAGAACCAGTTCACGTTGAAGAATTCCTTTTGGTTTACCATCGGAAGCATAATGCAACAAGGTTCCGATGTAGCACCTATGTGAGTCGATCGATCTATCCATAGATTTAAGAAAATCTCAAAAAATAAAAAAGAAATAAAAACGAAAAGGAAGAAAAAGATAATATATAAATGATAAGAAGAAATTAAAAAAAAAAAAAAGAAGAAAGAAACGAAATTTTCATTAATAATCGTTATCTTCGATCTATCTTCGTTTTCTTTTATTTATTTATTTTCTTTTTTATTTCTTTCGTTTCTTTTCTTTTTAGTGGATTTTCAACAAGAATGATGGCAGGATGCTGGTGGTTTTTTTGTTTGATCATAGTCTCTTCTTACACGGCAAATTTAGCTGCTTGCTTGGCTATTGCTGCTAACATACCAGCATTTAGCAACGTCGAGGAACTAGCTAGACAGAAAGTCATAAAATACGGTGCAAAGAATGGCGGATCGACCTTCGACTTTTTCAAAGTAAGTTTCAAATCCGATGATCCTTTCGATATGTTAAGAAATAAGAAAACAGGGAAAAAAGAATTTATTTCGTTTACGATTAAGAAGAATTACACGTATTCTATAGCAATCCATAGAGGAATCCATGTTACGAGTATTAAAGTAAGATTAAAGTTAGATGGATTAGATAGAATCCCTTGCTGGATATAATTTTGTGCTTCCCTTGCTTATTCTCGTTAAAAACTTATCGACAAGTATTGATTAGAATTATCCCAAACATAAACAAACAAGAAAAAGCTTCGAAGCTTGTAGAATTAGTTTTTGCCCGCTTAATCAAGTCAATAGAACAATTTTTGATTTAGTTAGTTTAGTTGTTTTTCAAGATGTTACTAGTTGAAACATTGTATTTTTCCCCAACAATTAATATAATCGCTAGTCTTATATTATTTTGTTTTTCAAATATAGACCTACTAATGAATATTAAAATGATACCAATAAAAACGAATGAAACTTACAATTAGTTTTCCCTTTAAGTAAACGTAGGAAAAAGGTTTACAAAAAAAAAGAGAGAGAGAGAGAGAGAGAAAGAGACAAAAAAACAAAGAACAAAGAAAACCTCCCAAGAAAAAAACTATCTTTTTTTTTTTTCAATCGCTTATCATAATTCTCCGCAGGAAAGAGAAACATACCTGTTAAATGCTATAAATCCTCTGGCCCAAACTATCATCGCTTACTAATTCGTCAAGATGCCATTACATTCGAGTTAGGTAACAGGCAAATGAAACTTAGAAACGGTCATTCTAATTCAGCTCTTTGAAAGAATTATGCCAATTCCAAGGAGGCCTCCTACCAGACGTACAAGGATATGTACAACTACATGATGAGTACCGATGACGTATTAACCAAGGACAACGACGAAGGATTGAAGAAGGTCCTGCAAGAGAATTATGCCTTTTTAATGGAGTCCAGTTCGATCGAGTACATCATTCAAAGGGAGTGTAACGTTACGAAAGTTGGGGGTTTGTTGGATCAGAAGGGTTATGGGATCGCCATGAAGAAGAGTTAGTATAATCAAACACACGGATCATAGCTTTTGAAGATTACAAAATTTATAATTCATTGTTCTAGACTCACCTTATCGTCATCAATTAAATACGGCGATACTCAAATTACAAGAAAGTGGTAGAATCACCGAACTCAAGAAAAAATGGTGGACCCAAAAGCGTGGCGGTGGAAAATGCGAAGTGAGTTTCATAAAAATGATAATTACTCAAAAACTATGGATTTATCATCGTCACTTGATTTTGTAGGAAGGCGTAGCAGCAAGTTCGGCGGAAGAATTAAATTTGAAACACGTGGGCGGTGTGTTCTTAGTTCTTTTCGTTGGTATTGGATTTTCTTTTGTCTTCACGTTATTCGAGCTCGTTTGGGAAGTTGCTGTTAAGTCAATAAAAGAAAACGTAAGTAAAAACTTTCAACGTGTATCTCGTTATTGTTTAACTGATCAAATCGATTTGCTTTTCTTTTTTTTTCTTTTTCTTTTCTTTTCTTTTTCCTTTTAGCTTTCTTTCAAGGAAGAGATGTTGGAGGAGATAAAGTTTATAGCAAAATGTACCAGTGCAACTAAATCAGTAAGACAAAGAAAAAATTCATCTCATAGAAGCGGACAAGATAGTACAGAAGATTGCAGTCCTCCTTATGGATTCGTACCAACTGTAATTACAACTTCACCCGACGATGATAATTGAAAACTTTTGGTAATCCAAGTTCCTCGATCGTTTTAGAAACATCGACAAAATTAATTAACTGTTCGTTACATGAATCGATTGAGTAAATAGAACAATTCGATTTACCTGAATTCTTAGTGAGTTATTTAGAAATTGATAAGTATGGAAATAGGATGACGACGAAAATCTAAATGATTAAGAATCGCAAAGATTTTAATTGAGAATGATAATCATGATTTTGTTCTACTTTCGATTAATCAGTGATATAATATATATATATATATATATATATATATATATATATATATATATACACACATGTCTACATATTCTTGATATTAATGATGAGACTTGCATAACTACGAAATTATGTTCTCTGGCATGAACATCTCCATTTATTTTTTTTCCTATTTCCTGACCTAAATAAGACTCCCTCTAACTGTAGTTGGTCTATAAGAAAACAGTTGGGTAGCAGCCATACGATAGAACGGATGCTATTCAGTCGAAGTAGATTCGTTTTAAGCGCCACTTACAAATTTTCGTTCTCTTTCGATCGTTAATTGAAAGTTGTATCGTGATGTTTTAAAATTAACGAGGATTTATTAATGGATTTTGTATATGGTATCTTTAAAAAAAGGTTCGTTGAAATATTTCTCATTAATTATAATATATAATGGATTTTATGAAATTTTTAAGATATTTGATACAAAATGATTGTTAATTTAAGTTTATTGCTTCATTAACACAATACATTTAAGCTTTTTCATAAAAATAATATATCATAGATCAGATAATAAATATTAGAATTCAATTAAAATCAAGATAAAATCAATTGTAAATGGTCCATTTTTATTATCACCGAATCTATGTCACGAGCTGTGCTCGTAGTTAAACCTCGCTGGCGCGGCAAATATCGAGGTGTCTAATTATATCATATGTATCTAAGTAAGTGTGCCAATACATTATAGTGTTAAAACATGCAACGTTAACGTAAAAAAAAAAAAAAAAAAAAAAAAAGAGGCAAATAAATGAATAAATAAATAAATAAGTAAAGAAATATATTTAATTTAGAAATCGTTCGAAAAGAAATCAATGAAATAAATTGTTGTTTCTAATGCAATGGTATATCATTGGTATATCAATATCGTGTGGTAATAACAAACAAATAAATAAACAAATAATAAATAAAAAGAAATTAACTTATTACGTTTGCAGAATGATAAAAGAAATATTTCTGTCATGTATCGTCCTATTTTTACTACCTTGCATTCATGGATTCCCAAGAAAGGTTCCAATTGGTAAGTAAACAACAAAATGACAAAACATTAAAAATATAAATAAAACATATTTATGATATATTTACTATAATACTATAGGAGTTCTCCTCGATGGCGATGAAATGATCGAAAAAGCATTCGAATTGTCGATAAAAAATGTTAACAAAAATGCTGAAACATCTAACGACGTTAAAAGTTTAACATTAAAATTGGAAAAGATCGACGTTGATACATTCGAAGCAGCCCAGAAAAGTGAGCCTAAAAATAGAAATACTTTTATTCAATAATTTTGAATCCGATTAGATACGATATTTTTTTTGTCGTATTACAACATTATTTTGTAGTTTGCAAATGACAAATTATCTCTAAAGAAAAATGAAGAAATGTTTTACAAAAATTATGACACTGTTCGCGAATTTTTTGTGAAATAAGAAATTTTGTTCCGATATATCGATTCTATCAATCAGATTGAAATTTGTTTAAACAGCGTGTAAACTTTTGGAGAGTGGTGTAGCCGTTTTATTCGGGCCACAAGACAAATCTGCATCGTACTTCGTTCAAAGCATGTGCGATGCTATGGATTTGCCATACATTTCTACTAGATGGGATCCTGAACAAACTCGAGGAAATGCAATTAATTTATATCCTCATCCGGAAGTTCTTTCGACGGTAGACAATATTTCTAATCATTTGGATTTATAATAATTTTTATAATAATTTTTCGAGCATTTCATTACAATCTTATGGCGTTCAGGTCTTTTATAATATAATCAAAGACTTCGATTGGAAGGAATATGTAGTTTTGTACGACGATATAGAAAGCTTGTTACGTTTTCAACGTGTATTGGAACTCCAAGACATAAATGGTTACGAGATGACGATTTATCATCTGGGAAGTGGTCCAAATTATAGGTAAAATTTTGGAATAATTTTACATTTCTAATAAATGATTCATTCAAACTTATCAACCTTTATTATTATATAGAGATATCTTGCAAACGGTAAAAATGTCCGAAGTGATAAATATCGTGATAGATTGTTCTTATGAAATTCTACCTACGGTTCTCCAACACGCTCAACAAGTAGGTTTAATGTTGCAAAAATATAATATCCTCGTAACGAATCTGGACTTTCAAACGTTGGATCTAGAACCTTATCAATATTCCGGTGTAAATGTGACCGGTGTAAGAATGATAAATCCAGAAGATCCTTATCTCTTGGAGATCTTCGAGAATTTTCATCTCGATTGGAACTTAACAAATCCCTCGGAATTAACGGTTGAAGCTGCATTGACCTTCGATGCCGTGCAACTTTTTGCAAGAGGCATGGCACTCTTGGATAATAGCGTAACTGGCCATTTAAAACGATTGGCTTGTAACGAATCGGATAGCTGGGAATTCGGTAATAGTTTGAGCAATTTTATTCGAGCTGTAAGTTGTATTTTTTGTTTGTTTTATTCTTCTATTCTTTTTTTTTCCAAGACATACTGTACAACGTGAAATTTTGTTTCTTTTTATTATAGGAAACTATAAATGGATTAAGCGGACCAGTGAGATTCGATACAGCTGGATTTCGAAGTGATTTTCGATTAGAGATCGTCAGTCTTAATTTAGAAGGATTGAATAAAGTCGGCGATTGGCGTAGCACGAATAGTATTTCATGGATAACAAAAACAGGATTTCCAAACAATGAGATAAAAGCATTGCACGATAAACATTTTATCGTGTTGATATCTCTGGTATATTATTATTCTTCAAAATATAAATTAACGTTTTATTAATTAGCAATCATAGAAATAACATATTGATCAAAGGGAAATTTTTTTTTTAGACCTATCCATATGGAATGTTTAAAGAATCACCTGAATTGAGAACAGGTAACGATCGTTACGAAGGTTTTGCAATTGACATAATCGAAGAAATGAGTAAAATGTTAGGATTTAATTATACCTTCGAGGTACAGGAAGACAATGTTTATGGTTCATTGCAAAAAGCGACCGGAGAATGGAATGGAATGATTAGAAAAATTAGAGACGGTGTAAGTTTAATGATTTTATAATTCTTTTTATAAATAATTCTTTATTTTATACGTACTTTATTTATACGTATGCATACATATATACATATTACAATATTATATATATATATATATAAAGAAAGAGAGAGAGAGAGAATGAAATAAATCAGTATAGAGTATAGCTAGTGCTGCTATCTGAATTGCTATCGGTAAGGAAGCAATCTTACTATGTTCCTTTAAGTATCTTAGTCGGTACAGAGATTTACTATTATAATAATTTTTAAAAATTATTATAACAAATATTAAATTCAATTGATCGAGATACTTTCTTTTTTCAGAAAGCAGATCTTGCAATTACCGATTTAACAATCACTTCGGAGAGAGAAAGTGCGGTTGATTTTACGACACCCTTTATGAATTTAGGTAAGATTGATATAATTTATTGAAAAAAGATTAGATCAAACAAATTAAAATAAATAAAACATTATTGTTATTTTGTAGGTATAAGTGTCTTGTATAGAGAACCAACACAAGCACCACCAAGTTGGAGTTCGTTTCTTTTACCATTCTCTTATGAAGTCTGGGGCGCTCTTATTGGATCTTGGGCAATCGTGAGTTTGGTATTATTTATAAATGGAAGAATAAGTGCAATCGAATGGACCAATCGATATCCTTGTATCACCGAACCAGAAGAATTAGAAACTCCTTATACGATGATAGACACTCCTTTTTTCATAATTGCCAGTTTGGTGAATGGTGCATCAGATTTTGCTCCGGGGTGAGTCAACAATATTAAAAAATGAAAATATAAAGTAACATTTCCTTGTTACTTTATATTTATCTAAAATAAGAATTTACGTCTTCTCTCTCTCTCTCAAAAAAAAGAAAAAGAATGAGAAGAAATGATGAAAAAGAAAAGGAAGAAAGAAAAAAGAAAGTTAAGCGATTACTTTCTATTTTTCTTTCTATAATAGATACGCATACACACAACTATATCTACATGACTATACGTCAAAACTTTCGATTAATGGATACCTGCACGTGACAGAACATTCTCGCGAAGAAACAGAGCTTCTTTAACCCATTTTTGGCTATTCCGAAAGCAGTTCAAGTTAAAAGTGCAAATAATTCTTACGGAGAGTGTCACGGATCGATGCGATAAATTTGACTCTGGCGTCAACTACGACTTATCGCTTTTTATTATTTATCGTTTGATTTTGTGTATTATTTATTAGAGTCCATTGAGAAAATTTCGTTTTTTTTTTTTTTTTTTTTTTTTTACAAACAAATAATATAAAACGTAAAAAGATATCGTCTTTATTACGGAACAGCGTAGTTCTTTTATAATTTAGAGTAAAATCGATCGATCAATATTCTCTTTCTCTTTTTGTATTTTTTATTTTTCTTTCTATCTTAGGGGTATTTCAACGAGAACAATAGGTACAGCATGGTGGTGCTTTTGTCTGATCATGAATTCCACTTACACCGCCAATCTAGCGGCAGCTTTATCTACCAAGCCTACGGTATGGCCCTTTAAGAAAGCAGACGAGTTGCCCTATCAGAACACGATCAAATACGGGGCGAAGAGGGACGGTTCTACCATCTCGTTTTTCAAGGTGAGAAAATTTTCTTACATCCGTTCGAGGTTGACTGTTAAAAGAAAGAAAATGAGAAGCAAGATCGATTGAGCGATTATGAATTAATCGTTATAATCTACTTCGGAGAACGCAAATTTCTTTATCTTTATATCTGATTTATGTATGTAATGTCTTATAAGTTTTATCGATTCGAGCGAAAAAAAAAAATTTATATTAAAATGAAATTCATTTAGAAAAGTCGTTCGAAGATTTTCGTATAGATATTGATTTTTAATTTCATGATATTACGTTCTTAGAAAGAGATCTCTAGGTTGTTTAGAATGTATTTAGTACAATGGTATTGTTTTAAAACTCGTATCAATTACTCGACGACCTTCGTAGAGTGTATAGTTTGACTTTGTTTTTGTGTATAATTATCGTTACAAATTTTATCGATCGGATATTATTAGGAAATATATTTGAAGGGAAGTCCTTTCAACGTTCTCGTCTAAACGTTGTTATTATATTTTTTTTAGAAAAAAATTATCTCGAGTTTGTTTACGTTTTACTTGTTAGAACGTAACGTAAGTACGCGGTACACAGTTTTCTTCGAGCCTTCTTAAGAGAACGTTATAAATTTGTCTATAACTTCAACATATTTCATTTATTTAACAAGTTTTATTAATCCTATCGTTATCAAGATTACGTTTTTGTAAACGATTTAAAAACCGATCGTTTACAAACTTTCGTAGAATATAATTGAAATACATATTTAAATCGATAAAATCAATTTGATTGCGATTTGAAATTCATCTTATCAAGACGGCAACCTACGAGCCTTACAAACTCATGTATGATTACATGATGGAACATGGGAGTGAAGTATTGACGAATAACAACGAGGATGGATTGAAAAAAGTGCAACAAGAGAATTACGCTTTCTTCATGGAATCTTCGTCGATAGAATACTTCACGCAGAGGAATTGCAACGTCACACAAGTTGGAGCCCTTTTAGACGCCAAGGGTTATGGTATAGCCATGAAAAAAGGTATTTATATAAAATATATAATTGATTAAAATATACATAAATGTTTATCATCGATATTCAACGTAAATAAGATAAATACAGGATGTTTCCGAGATAGGTGGATCATATTTTACGAACGAACAAAAACTATCTATCAAATCTAATCAAATTTACGATCGTATTAAAATAATATGGCCAGTTTTGGAAAAAATTTCGTTGTAATATTAATCATATAATAATATAATATAATTTATATTATTATATAATATATCATTATATAATAATAATAATAATAATAATAATAATAATAATAATAATAATATTAATATCGAACTACTTGAAACACTCGGTATATATTCGATTCTCAACTATTTTTTAAGTTCATCCAAAAATAAAAATACGAAAAAAAAAAAACGAAAAGGATATGAAAGAAAGAAAAAAAAAAAGAAAGAAAGAAAGAAAGAAAGACGACGTAGGGTAGAAGAAATATAAGCTGTCCTTGCAGATATATATTATCGGAACCAGCTAAGCGGTGCGATACTGAAGCTGAAGGAGTCTGGGTTGATAACCGAACTCCAAGATAAATGGTGGAGGCAAAAAAGGGGAGGGGATAAGTGTAGCGTGAGTACTTCGAACCAGTTCAGGATTAAATTCGATCATATGGCGTCATATGATTCTTGGTTGCTCTGATTAATACTACCTGTTGATAGTATATACATATATATATATACATATATATATGTGCATGTATATATGTATGTATGTATACTAATCCTTTAACTTATCGAATATCAAGTTACAAAAGAGTACTTATTAGTCTGAGATGTATCATAATCAATGATCGAAGAGAAAACCTTCCGCTTGTCTCCAGGAAAAACCGGCTGTGGAGGTCGCTTCATTGAATTTCGAGGACGTCGGTGGTGTATTTATGGTACTCACAATTGGTCTCAGTTTGTCCTGGTTAGGTACAATATGGTCATTACTATGGCACATACGAAATATTTCCGTTACCGAGAACGTGAGTTTCAATCGTTCATTAAGCTTTCATTAAATTAATATATTAATTTTATTTTCAATATTAACAATAATAATTTCATCTTTAAATAATACTTTTTCATTCGTATAATATAGTATGTTAAATCGACATTTCTTAACAGGTTTCTTTCAAGGACGAACTGATAGACGAATTAAAGTTTCTAGTAAAGTGTAGCGGTACGAAAATAGTTAAAAGAAGAAAGAAATCATCGATCTCAACGGAGGTAGATACGAAAAAGTCGAGTTCTTAAATTTAATCGTGAAAGGGGTCTAATAAACACCGATTATTAGAAGGAAGGAACCTACTCGATTTCAGACCACCCATATGAATCAAGGTCTTTTTTTTATGATATAATAGATCATTTTTATGGTAGACGAAAGAAATCACTTTTGGAATAACGAATGATTTTGATGAGACGATGGGTATTATTATTTTAATATCGTATTATTCACCTGCCTAATTTCGAGATTAGAAGGTTTTAGAAAGGTTTTAAACTTATAGAATAGACGTACGCACACGCGACTAATGGTACTCTTGATCCATATATGTATATCGCAAAAGAATATCACGAAATTAGTGCTAATAATGGTGAACGGCGCTTTAATAAGCATTAGGTGTAACAACCTTCTGTCGTAAAAGGGCCGCCGCCAAAGGGTATCTCGGTGTAACGAAATTGCTTGCTCGTAAATATATGTTCGATGGACAGGCGAAACACACGATGTGCGTGCGCGAGCGCGCACGTTGACCTTAATGAAGCTACTTTCTGGCCTAGGAAAAAGAAAGAGAGAGAGAGAGAGAGAGAGAGAGAGAGAGAGAGAGAGAGAGAGAGAGAGAGAGAGAGAGAGAGAGAGAGAGAGAGAGAGAGAAACGAAAGACTAGAAGATCGACGCGGTCTTTCAAAGACCAAGAATGATCGTTTAAAGATCATCTACGTTAATTCTTCTTTTTTTTATGGATTATAAATAAAACTTATTCCCTTTCGATATCGACGCAAACTCGAGAAAAATAATCTTTTACTTATAGCGATTCTTTTTTCTCTTTTTTATTTCTTCTTTGTTTTGTTTTTGTTTTTTTTTTTTTTTTTTTTTTTTTTTTTTTTTTTTTTTTTTTTTTTTTTTTTTTTTTTTTTTTTTTTGAATATTTCGTCAAGATCAAATGATCCCATTTTCTTGAAAATAACTTGATATATTTTTAGTAAAAATTGAATGAATGAGATTGGTGTATTATAATTTCAATGAAATATTAATTCCAGAAGCATAGTATATATTTTAACATCGTAAAATTATTATATCCATAAAAAAATTCATAATTATTAGAATAACGTTAAGCGAAAGCTACTTTTGCTTTATTTAATAAAGTAGCTTCTTTTCTTTTTTTTTTTTTTTTCAAATACCTATCAAATTGACATATACTATAAAAATGGATCGATAAATCCAGCATCAATAAAATCTGATAATAGTAATGAAATTCAGTTCGTTCTCGTTTTTGCGTTAATAAATTCTACTTCTCGTTAATTTAATTTCTTTTTTCGTCGTCTCATAGAATTAATTTTAAATCGAAAATAAGAAAGACGAGGGGGAAGATTAACGTACAGGAAAAAGTAAAAAAGAAAAAAAGGGGAGAGGAAAACGTAGTCATAGCGAAAAATTGTACGAGTAGGTAGCAGCCGTAAATGAAGGAATTTAAAGAAGCCACGCCAGTTCAGTTTCCACTAGCGATAACCAACTCGATTCATTCGTGGGAAATAAAATTTAAAGGTTCGTTAAATTCTTGAGTTTACGATCGTACGACATCACGCGAGATTAAAAAGTCATCTTGCTAGTGTTAAGAAAAGCAATGTGTCTTTATCATTCGAGTTCTCCGATTCTCGCGAATGTTTGACGTCGTTACGACATGACGTCGTCGTAAACGATGCGACGTCATGCAAAATACATACACCGAGAGAAAAATAAAGAAAAAAGAAGAAAATCTCAAAAGAGATCTCGCGTGTTTTTTTACGATGACACGCGTACTTTCTCTCTCTCTCTCTCTCTTATTTCTTATCTCTTATTTCACAAACCAGATTCCTCGTTATCAAGCCTCTTCCATTTTATATAAAATATTTGCTATCGCATGTAAATGGTCTCTTCCCTTCTTTACTCCACCCTTTCCCTACTCCACTCACCTCCCCCTCCCCCCTCCCCTCGACCCATTATTTCCTCCTTTTCGCGAATAATCAAATCGAACGTTACGCCTGACGTTACACTTTAACGTCGCACTTTTACACGCATCTCGAAACGTCGTAAAATTTTACAAGCTGACTGTACAAGAATGTCTATACGTGTGTATGATATTTTGTTGCCGATATGTAATTCGATTAGATATCGAACTGATCTTGAAAATAACACAAGGACGAGTAAAGGAAATATTCGATCGTTTGTTTAATCGATGGTAATGTAAATAAATGAAATGATTATGAGTGAAAAGATTATCGTAAAATTTTTATCCTCCGATTTTATTTCCTCTTACGTAAAGATAATAGTACACGTCGATACTTTGCACACAAGTGTAAAAATGTAGTAAAAGAATAAGAAAAAAGAAAAAAGAAATATGTTTTCAAATATATCTTTCAGAGAATTCGAGTTACCAATCTCATACATTTTGTTAAATGTTAGAGGCGCCTCTAAGTCGAATAACATCGCGGGTGGGAAACACATACTTTCTCAAGGTAGTATTAAAAGACCATTAAACGAGTGGACATGACGTATGGCTTTGTGCGTATGCGCGTCCCACGGTGATTCTTGTCTCCGAAGCTACCTTACTTAAGAAAGAGAGATAAAGAAAAAGAAAGCGATTCACTCGAGTAGCTTCTACTTACCTACGCTTCGGCTCGGCTTTATATACAAATAAACGATGATAAAATTCTTTGAAATCTTTACATTTTTATTACACTTTTTCCCTTTCGTTATAAATTTAATTATTTTCGAATGACCAAGCTAATTAATGCGATCATTTGTTACATTTATTTAATCATTATCCATTTAAATAGGATAGAACAAACGATGTCGTGTAAGAGGTTATTGATTTCAAAACAATCAAAGAGATATCGTTAAGAATGAACGAACATAATTTTTATTATATCACTCGAATAGAAAATTTTCTTGAAACAAACAATTCCTTTTTTTTTTTCCCCCAGATAATAAAATCGTGTAAAATCGTGTAAAAGTTTATAATTTAATAATATGAATGTCCGCATTTGAATTATTTGAACGAAACATCGAGCTAGACGAACACCATCTTTCTCTTTCCCTTTCTCTTTCTATTTCCTTCGGGAGGAAAAGTTTTTTTTTTTTTCTTAACGAGCGTCGAAAGCTCCCTTTTGAAATTACAAGAGCGTTACTTGGCCACGGTTAAATTATTTCCAAGCGAAGACATTAACATTGTTGCAACAGGTACTATTTCATCGGACGCGTTCGTTCGGGCAACGATTTATAGTCCCTCGCCCGTTAGAAGTCGGAGCTCGGGCGGTATAGGCTCGAAGATTTAAGGCCGGTACACTCGTCGTCGTTCTTGGTGTGCATCGTCGCGACCAAGTCACAATGAATTTCTAGAGACGAGAGAAGATATACCGGGAGTACTCGTGTATCATCGTTAAGGGCGATGACAAAGACGAGGTGAATGTAAAATTAGCACGAGCTTTACTTTGTTAAATCGACCGATGAAAATCGCTTGAGAAATTTCACACATTCGTATCACTAACAATCTTTTAATACCTAAATCGTTTATATTCGAGACTTCACTTTCAAGGAAATATATTACTCCGTTTTTTTCTTATTTTTATTTTGTTTTGTTTATTTCCTTTTTATTTTGGTTATCTCTAAAAAAAAAGGAAAGAAGAAAAAAAAAATAGAAAACTTACATATCCTCTCCAACGATCTTTCGAATTTATATATTTATTTAAATCCTTTTTGATCGAGACTTCAGTTGTAATAAAGCATATTTGTTATCTTTCCTTTAATATCTCGAAGCGAGAGTTAGTAAAAAATACAAGTGCAATGAATACGAGATAAATGTAAAATAAATTCCCTTTAAAACTAAGCGAACAATAATAATAGGCATTAGAAACGTTTATATTGCAATAAGAGGAAAAGAAAAGAGAAAAAAAAGTTTATGAGAGGGTTAATTAACATTCCTTTTGTAATGTATTCAACGATATAAATCAATTGGACGATGAATCATTATCATTCCATATAATTTGTCATAAATAGCAGAGACCTTTGGAAGGCTTTGAATAAAGGAAGAAAGGAAGGAAGGAAGGAATAAAGGAAGGAAAACTTGATTCGGTAATCTCAAAGATTCTCCGGCGTTTAAAGATGCGGGTAATCACGATTAAAAGTAAAAGAAGAAAAGAAAAAAAAAAAAAGAAAAGAAAAGAAAAAACGATCCAAGAAGGTTCGTCTGCTCTTAAAAGAGAGGTAACAAAGTAGTATATCATGAATATGTTAACTCAACAGTTTCTATCGTGTTCGTGTGTGGTGTCTGAGTATCTCAGAGAGATTGGAGAATCGATTAAGAAATTACAGAGTGCTCGATCTCTCTGAACGACTTTAAATCTCAACGAGAAGGTCTGAGTAGTAGTAACGATTCGAGCTTTGAAGGACAGCTATGAACGGAAGATAAAGGAGAATGGATGAAGAAAATTGCATTTCTAGACATTCGAGGTCATCGGTTAGTTGGATACTCGTTAAACTTATAGAAGTCAAAGGAATGAGATTTTCTAGGTTAGGGATTGATAAATACGATGCTAATAGCTATTATCGTTTCTCGAGCCTATCTCAAGTGGCTATTCAAAGCTGGTATGCGAGAGTCAGCATCCCTTCTTTCAAGATGTGCCTCACAAACGTCATAAAATAGCCTAGCGAAAGATAACAGCCGGTAGGTACAAAGGAGAATCTTCTTTTTCTTCTTCCTCTTCTTCTTCTTTTTCTTTTTCTTCTTTTTCTAAAAAGAGATAAAAAGTGAAAGAAAGAAAAAGAGAGAGAGAGAGAGAGAGAGAGAGAGAGAATGTTTGTGAATTACGCGAACACAGCAGCCACCTGTCTTCTACCTTGGAAGATTTGAAACTCTAAAGATATTGCGAGCTCCAGAAGTTGCAGCTCGACGTCTAGCTTTACGATCGTTCTTCTTCGAGAAACTACGAAGGAGTTTATGACTCCTGTAGAGTAGTATTCTTCAAGCATACCGATCGATGATCATGATCGTCGTTCATTATCGATTCTATTAGCTTGGAGATAAATTAATGGTTAAGACAGATAATGACGAAGCAAATGACAAAAACTTTTTTCTTTAACTTCTTCCAAGCATAACTTACTTATGTCCATGTTCATCGATCGTACTTGTTCTCTTTTTTCTTTTTTTTTATTTTACGTATATATATGTATTTTTTTTTAATTTTTTTTTTTTTTTGTAGCATTCTTTCGCAGTACTCAAGTACGAAATCCTTCCTCGAGGAGTTCTACGAAAAGTACGTTCAAGAGGGAACGTAGATTTCAAAGAGTGACGCGTCGACGCGTCTCGCGAGAGCAAAGCGACAGATCCTGAAAGCTAAAGGAAGATTAAGTGCCGACTACGAGCGGACAATGCGACGTGTACGTCGGGAAGCCGTGGAGTAGCGCGTTCGAGGACACCTTGTCACGAAAACGTTCTCGTCTCTGTCTCTTCCTTCGAGGTCGAATAAATCGATAGCTAGAAGAGAAGTAAGAGTCCTCCTCGCCACTTTTTCTCCTTACAATATTTTCTCCGTTTACTCGATCTATCAAATAAAATAAAGTGTCTTCTTTGACACGAACGAGTAAATATCTTTACGAACTGTGTAATGCATTCAACGTGATAATAAATAGTGAGTATAACTTATTTAGTACTTTTAGTACTTATCAATGAAAATATCATATTTTTCGTATAAATAGATATTTATCTCACTTATTTTTATGTACACTTATATTTATATATATATATATATATACACGATATATATGTATATATATTTATATTATATACATTATATATACATATAAACACGTACCGTCGTTTACTTCATTTACATGATACAAACTTCATATACATATACATATACACACACACACGCATATTTGCGTATATCATTGATAAAATTTGAACCAAAATCAATTTGTTCGAAATTTGATTTCCACGATATCTCTTAGTATCTTCAAAATAAATCTTACCATAAAGAATTTATATCTATTCGAGATCAATGCGTTATTCTTATCAACGGATATACCTATATTCGCGCGCATTCACGTATCTCGTGTATTCATTAATAACATTTAACGAATCTATTACGTTTACCTCGAAAAATAAAAATATAGATTCATATTTTCAAACGATTTAAGACATTAACTAACGATTATAAATAGCACGACGGATAGGAACGCGTATAAGAGAGGAATGTTTTTCGATAAGGTACCGTGTGTTCGATAATATTATCATACGTTTTAAATGCATTCAACGGTGAAGATATCCCTGATCATGAGTAGAACTCCACAGGAGCTATTACTACTACTTACTTGTAGCACGACTTTCACCGTCGGTCGTCCCAGTCATTTTCGAGTGTACGAGAGAAGCCGATACGAAACATGGCTACTACTTACTTCGTGACCGTTCCAATGTCTACTCCTGTGATATTAATTTAAAGAGCTCGTTTCTCTTGGAACTCAGACACGGGAAGAGAGGTAAAATTTAATTACGCGTGCTAAAGTCGAACGAGATATTGTGGGAATATACGAACGAGAGATCAGAGAAACTTCATACGCAAACACGTACACGCACACGTGCCATCATTTATTTGAACTTTCGAGAAGAACGGAAACGATACTTTCCATTTTATTGCAATGTGTATTATAATATAATATAAATATCATAATAATATCAATAATGATTAAATTATATAATTGCGAAATTTATTAATTCGATGTGTGTGCGTAGTTTTGAAATATTTTGCAAATGAGTAATCTCACTAATGCGCGCGTGAAAACATATATACATTGGACGTATTATAATCGAAATAAATAATTCTTGAAAATTAACGACTAATGTTGTGTATCCTGTATAGCTCGTTTCTTATATACATATAAATACTACTTGTACGTCGTAGGTATAATGCAAACAATAACAACTTCGATCGACACTCCGAACGTTCGGACGAAAAAAAACATCAGTCTGTTAAGGTACTCCGATCTGTTCGGATGTATTACCGTTTCTCAAACTTGCTCGATAGATTTGAACTTCTACAAACTATTAGAATAAATTAAGTGGATTCATGGTTCTCTGTATCGAGCAATCTCCATATGTTAAGTCCATTACTTGCGTTTTCTTATTTATTTGTATTAAATTATCGTGCTAATAGACTCCATAATTTAATAGATATATCTCATTAATGCGTCTTATTACATTAATTAATAAATAAATAAACAACGTTTTACATATATATATATATATATATATATATATATAATTTTTTTTCTTCTCTTTGTAATAATACAACACGCAATAACAAGACGTTCATTTGATAAATTGTTCTATTGGTTTTACCATTACGTTTGATGAATTCTTCTTGGAGATTTTAACAGAAGCCGATTTTAACTAGCCGATAAAGCATAGCAAAATATTTTCCAAGAAGGAGATACAAACTTGTAGCGGCACTACTGAGAGAGAGAGAGAGAGAGAGAGAAAGAGAAAGTAGAAGCTCTCGGTAGTCGCGAAGCAACGCCATCGAGATAAGACAACCGTAATTGACCATAACTCTAGGAAATGAAGCGGCGTACGGTACCGAGTATCTATATTCTGTCGTTGCTTCGGCGTTAGGATATTTAACCTTCGACCTTACGAGGATGTTACTTTGAAACAGCTTCCCTTTGCACTTTCGTGCCTGTCACATCGTTCAACATTTTTCCATGTATATAGTTTTCACATTTCTTTATCATTCGTCATTATTTATAAACAATGGGATTAGATTTTCAAGTTTTCATATAATCATTTTCATTAATATTCGATTATTAATATTTAATCAAACATTCATCAACGACAATATTGACGTAGATAGTAGTTTTTAATAATGACATCATTTTCATGTTATTTATCGTGAAAGATAACGTTTACGATTAACGGAAGATATAAATTAATGCTAAGCAACGAGCTCTCGTATAATATCACGAAAAAAATATATTAATACCAATTGATTTGCGTGGTCGAGTTCGAATACTCGTTCGAGCTCCGTCCTTATTAGTCTTCGAAATGAGATCGAATGAGCCGAGAAGGGAAAGAACGATAAAGAAGGATAAGAAGGATATCGATGCTTTTCGCACGGGATTCTTACTCGAGCGCGTCATTTGCGAGCAATCATTTTATTTTTAGATCCTTGCCGCATTTGGTATCGGCTCTCTTTCCAAGGAGATGAGATACGATTCAGTGAAGGCTCGTTACGCGTTCTCCTTCTTGCTCGATGACGACGGTAACGCTAATGATAGCGTATAACGGTTTAACTAGCAGATGAAAGATACGTTTTTATTGTAGCGTCTACCATTGAATTTACAATCGATCTTACCATCTACCAATCTATGTGAAAATCTTACATATGTATGTACGAAATAAAAGAAATTCAGAATCGCGTTTAATAATCTTTCGTTCTCCTTTTTTCTTTTTTTCATCTTGTCTTTTTTTTTTGTCCTTTTCGTTTCTCTCTTTCTTTTTCTTGTCTTTTCTTTTTTTTTTCATTCATACATTCATTCATTCTGGAAAGATAATCTTAACTCCTTCGAGGATCTTTCCTCGAGATGAGAGATGCAAGGAAGGGAAACAGACAGGGATATGGAAATGTGTAAGGGAAAAAGAGAGAGAAAGAAAAAAAAGAGTGAGTTAAGAATTCCTTTCTTTTTTTTTTTTTTCTTTTTTCTACTTTTCCTCTTTCTTCTTTCTGTTCTTCTTTCGCTACGCCGGTACGAGATATTAATTCGCTCGAGGCACGAGGAGAAGAACACGAGCATAATTTCACGGAGAGTGCGAGAAACATAAAACTTTACGAAGAAGAAGAACTCGGGCCTTTTATCGTCCACCTCGCAAGCACGAGACGTACCTTTGAAATCGCTGAGAAAGAGAGAAAGAGAGAGAGAGAGAGAGAGAGAGAGAGAGAAAAGGAGCCGGTTCTGAAGAAGAGAAAGGATGTTACCTCTCTCTCTTTCTCTCTTTCTCTCTCTCTCTCTCTCTCTCTCTCTCTTTCTGAATTAAATCACTGATGATTAATATCGGTCAAGATGGCAACGAAGAAACCGCGAGATTTGCAGTGGAACGAGCGTAACGCCAGCGGTCCATGGTCTCTTGTATAATAAATGTAGATATTTCAGATTACAAATTGAAACATCCACGTAAGGGCGTCTTTAAATTAGGTCCTCGCAAGGTCGCGCCAGGGAGAGAAAGAGAATCTCTTCGAGTTGCTCGATTTATCTGACCTACGAATCGTGAGCTCGAACTTAAGCGGTCTCGTTAAGAGAACGCGTCTTATGTGTTATAGGTATACCGTTTGTATATACTTTGAAATGCGATCTCTTTAATCGTAATTTTTTAACACCGTTCACCATAGTTAATTTTTGCTATATATCATCGCGTCGGCTTAATATGTTGTTCTACGAGACAAATCGTTCGTATGGCAGAGCAAACTTTTATTTTATTTTAGATTCCGATCAATTTCTTTTGTCATACCAAAAACAAAAAACAAAAAAAAAAAAAAGAAAAGAAAAGAAAAGAAAAGGAAACAAGAAAAGCAAAAAGGAAATCTTTTTCGATTGTCTTAGAAATAAAAATTATCATCATTACTTCGTAATTTTATTTTTTATTTAGCGTATTAAAGATAATATGTACTTACGAGAGATCTAAGATTATTATTATCATCGATAATTACAATTTTATGGATTACAATTTTATGGAATGCACGACCATAATAATATCGAAATATATTCATATATTAAAACATCAGTGTCAACTAGAAACATCATGTTCGATCGATCACCACCGTTATTACATTTCAGGAAGGGTATATGATAGGAGTATGACAAGAGTCATTATCGCCTGAATATCATCCAGCAGCGTCATTCACCTTCTCGTCTAACTGTCAACGTTTATTAGCGACTCGCGAATACTTCCTGGTATTAAAGATCGATTATCGTAATGAACGGTATAAAAAAAAGAAAAAAGAAAAAAAAAACTTGATATAACGAGTAAAAAAGGGAAAGAAAATTAAATTGAACAAAATTAAAGCATCGAATCGGGACAAAAAAGAAAAAGAAAGAGATTATGTCCTTCTCTCTTTCTCTTCTCTTTCTCTCTTTTGCTCTGACTCTTCTCGTTTCACAATTTTACGACGGCTATCTTTTCGCCATTTTTTTTGTCTACTTCGTTCACCCTTCACAATCTCTCTTCTCTTCTCTTCTCTCCCTATAGGTATAGCGATAGCTGCCTCTATACCGTCACCATGCGTCTCCTGCATTCCGCACTAATTGCGAGATGCAAGTGGGCTCGAGACGCTGGAAAGTGAATTTACATAGCAGGCCTTACGTTGCAGTACCAGTAGCAGTAACAGCAAGAGCACCACCAAGGGCAACTTTGCTGCTTACTCCTACGTCAACTTGCCACGGGAAATACCGCCTTCCTTTTTTCCTTTATTTCCTTTTCTTTTCATTTTTCTCTTTGCTTTCATTTTTTTCTTCTCTCTCTCTCTCTCTCTCTCTCTCTCTCTCTCTCTCTCTCTCTCTCTCTCTCTCTCTCTCTCTCTCTTTCTTCTTTTCTCTCCTTCTTTATTTCGTTTTTTTAAATCCGTGTGTTTCAAAATCTCTGAGAAGAAGAGCAAGAGATCGTTAGCAAGGATCGTGAGAAAGTATCAGCTATCAGGTCATTAAGCCCTATTTCGTGGCGAACGTTTCAATTTAATAATAATCCGAAGATTTATTCCCTTGATTAGAAGTCAAACGATTATCTTTAACGTTTTTCTTTTTCTTTTCTCTTTTCTCTTTTCTTTTTCTTTTTTCTTTCTTTCTTTTTTTTGCTTTTTTTACTCTTCTCTTTCTTTCTTTTCTTCCTCCCTCTTTTATTTCTTTCTTTCTTTTTTTTTTTTTTTCATTTTACGGAAGAAGTCGAACAAACGTGGAAAAGATTGTTAAATAGATTGGAACGAATCGTAAAGTGTGTAATTTACAGAAATATCGTGATGTTTCTGTTTTTATTTTTTTTATTATCCTTTCCTTTTTCCTTTTTCTTTCTTTGTTTCTGTTTCTTAATCTCTTGCAATTGTCCAGTGGAAAAGTTAAAAAAAAAAAAAAAAAAGGAAAGGTAACCTGCTTTTATGTATATCTACGACTTACTTGGTCGTTCTAGCATAGTCATAGGAAGCTTCGGTAAATAGCATTCCTCGTCTAATAATATGTAATTAAGAGAAATTAGATGTCGAGTTATAATAACCTTGCCCTTTCATTAACCAAACCGCGCCGGCTTGCTTTTCTAATGCTATCGGTAAAAAGCGGAGCGACGTTAACCGCAAATTTGTTATTCCTTCGTTCTACTTTTTTACGTTCGCGTACACAAATGCAAATGTCTATTTACCATGGATTGTAATTTTATTTCTTGTATCTTGTTTTTATGACAACGAATTGTTTTTATTGCTAGGACAGAATGCGTGAAATTATTATTAACGCGTTTCGTAACAATTTCAAAAGAAAATATTACACTCGATATATCGTTTATATTTAGAGTCGTTTAGAAAATTCAACACGAAACGAAAATTGTAATTGAAGATTATTTAACGATTCCATTAGTCAGCCTTTAACATACGTACGTATGTTCAACCATGTTGAAACCATTCGAACGAATTAAACGAACGATTGAGAACGTAAACACAGGTGCAAGAAAATAACGTCAATCCTTTAGAATTAATTTCCAATAGTTTCTCTCATTTCATTCTGTCTTTAATAATGATACTTGTAAATTTCGATGAACAAATAACATTGGATATCGAGTAACTCGAGTTAAATATTCGATCGTTAGGTCATTAAGAACAAAGAAAAAGAAAAACGAATGATTTTTCTTCGTACCAACTCATTTATCGTCTTTCTTCCTTTATCTCTTTTTAACCCTTAACTTATTTTATCTTACAAACGTATTGATTATTTACTACGTACATTTGTTTTCTATTTTGAAACTTGATATTTGAGTTACAACTTGAGTTATCCGACGTTGAAATTGATTCTTTTCTTTTTTTTATCTCTTCATATAGTTAAAGCTCATTAAATACCTGGTGGTCTCGCAGTAGTAAAGCCACTAAAGAGTTAACGAGCAATCGGCACAGCAGCTCGTTAGAAAATTCCAAAGATCGAAAAGACTGTTTAGATGCGTCTACGTTACGTGTGAAATGTTCTTTCGTATTTATGGTCTCTTATTTCATGAAAAAAAAAATATTTCTTTTATCTTTTTTACGAAATTTTTCTCATTGGATTACTGACTGATATGAAATTTATAGTTATATATTATTTAAGATAATACGGTATGAAATGTTAACATAATATTAAAATATATGATTTGAAATTGGACTCATTGATATGATCTAAATACTTTATCAAATATATTGATTATTTTCTTATCCATATATATGTACGTATATCGACAATGCAAAATATTTCGTTAATTTTGTTTCACTATACCAAATAATTACATTATTATTAACTACAATTCGTTTAGTGTTATCGTATGGTAGATCAAAAATGAATGAACATTTTAACAAAGCTCGTGAGTAGCAAAATAGAGATGATCCTTTTTATGAATAAAAATTGTCGATAGGATGCAACAGCTTTAAAAAAAAAAAAAAAGAAAAAAAAAAGAAAAGAAAAAGAAAAAGAATAAAAGACCGGTACAAGAGGATTACGTTTCTCAGATCCAGCTTCGAAGGATGTCGAGACGGCAGGATTCGTCGTCCTGCTCCTCTCTTGTGTTCCTATCTAAGAATTTCTCTTCTCTCTTCCACCCGCCTCACCTTCCTTCGTTCGTTCAGTAGAAGAAGAAGAAGAAGAAGAAGAAAGCGAGCTGGATGGTAGGAGGATTAAAGTGTCCTTGCCCGAGCAGAAAGAGAAGGACTGGCTCACCCGATGGAGAATACGAAAGAATTTCTTTCTCCTTCGAGGACGAGGACAACGACGACTACGAAGAAGAAGAAGAAGAAGAAGAAGAAGAAGAAGTAGAAGAAGAAGAAGAAGAAGAAGAAGAAGACGATGCAATGAGATAACGTCGTTCCGGTTCTCGAAAGGGCAGTGAGAAGGAACATGTTCGTCAACTGGTAATAAAATATTGTAACTGATGATCTATGAAAGATCGTATAGACAACGCCAGTAATAAAGACTTTAATAGATAGGTAAAAATAAGAACATCGTGTTACCACAAAACCGTTAGGTACAGAATCATTCTCAGGATCAGCATATTCGATCGATATGAACTATAGCGAACGATCGTGTGGTACATCTTTTACAATGTAACTGAATCTTTTAAAAATGTATAAGAGATTACGATTGACACGTTGATAACTCAACAGGATAATGATCAACGGAAGCTACGTTCTACGACAGGATTCAAGAAAGATCTTTACTCGATGTCCAAAGCTGATCCTCCTATGACCGTTAAATTACGACTTCATTCTCGCCTCTAGCGATGTTAGCTCGAGACGATAATTATAGGACGTCTAGCAAATCAAGGTATACTTGTGTTATTATTCCATAAGTACCGTAAGTCTGACCAATGGATAAGATATTACGTGCTGATCAGTATGATTAGGTTAAATGGTTCTAGTCCTAAAGGAGTTATTAACTTTGCGATGTAGATCAGGAGAAAAAGAGAAAAGAAAAGATCACAAATAAAATCGAGATTAAAAAATAATATAAGAGAAAAGATAAACGTACGTTTCGAAAGAGGATAAGGGTTGGAAATTTCCTTTGTGTTTCTAAGTATTTACTAGAGAAACAGGTGCAGGTTAGTCCGTTAATCGGTGTCGTCATAGGTAGGAGCAAAATCTCGTTGGATACTGGATATAAGCGAGTTATTCTGGTAGAGCTAACGTAGCCGAGACTCACGAGGCACACGATGGAACTTCTTATCCGCGATCTCCAACGAGCTCGTCGCTAACTGTTCATTTGTCGACGAGCTAGCTACGTAACAGGGAGAACGGCGATCCATCGACCTACTCGCGAAGAAGAAAACCATGCTAACATATCTAACGACTTCCGGAACTAGCGAATCGATCATTTCTCATCATAGGGACTGATTATCCTAATAAATCATAAAGTTTTTCAATTTACTGTACAGGTCCTTGTCATTTCGAATAAGAAACCCATAATATTTAGGTTGATTAATGAAATTGATTATTTCCTTTCTTTTTTATTATTATTATTTTTTTTTTATTTTTATTTTTTTTTCTTTTTTTTTTTTTTTTAGGCGAAAAGAAAAAAACAGCCACGAATGACTATATATCCCGTCGTTATTAATTTATTCCAAGAGAAAATAATGTAGACTTAGCGGATTATTAAAGGGTATACTACGTATACAATTTAGAACGTATTAAATCGCATAACTTGGCGAGATCATTTGCATCGTATGAAAGATGCAAAAGATTTGAAAAATTAGGTCGAGCGTACGTAAACGAGTAGAATTGACGACAAACTACATTCCGCATTCTTTAGCGTCCGAGTATCATGAATTACTCTACTTCGAAACTGGCACAAGAAAGAACGTTGCGAACCTTCGGCGTTTGCGATCTATGACTGGACATCTCTTCGAAAGGGCTGACGTACACGTGGTAAGAACATAATTAAGATATCGCTAGCTCGTGTGCCATTATCATTATTAACGGCGATCAGCCTTAATTGACTTCCGCAGGACGATTAACGACTTTTCTACGTTTTATTGCACGATAATGACGCAGTAGACGGTAGGAGCGTTAAATGCGTACACCGACCGTCCTCTTTCTATTCTATCTTTTTTCACACACTTTTCTTGACGAAGGAATAATCGAGATATAGAAGAAAGTGAAGAAAAAATTTCGCACCACATTCTCTCTCTCTCTCTCTCTCTCTCTCTCTCTCTCTCTCTCTCTCTCTCTCTCTCGTTGTATACATATATCCTCACAAATATTTACGATTTCTACAAGAATAAATTTCTCGAAATTTAACCCGAAAAAAGAATTCTACGAAAATTATTCGTTCGGGTGGTGCAAGAGGGAGCAAGGAATTTAAATATAAAGAAAAAAATTGTTCTTCTTTTCTTTGCTTTTTTTTTTTTTTGTTTTAATTGAAATGATCATATTGGATAAAAGTCGATGAAAGCGTTGTTTCGAAATCGATGATCGGTCGATCGATATTTCGCGTTAAAATGAAATAAGGGTTAGAACGTAAAGCATAATTCCTGTATACGTCCACCTACCCAAGAAATCGTTCCCAGCGTTTTGTTCGTCGCTGTCGAACAAGTAGACAGACAGGATCGTTACAAAGATCGACGCGTAGCAAGGACAAAAAGTTCGTAGTACCGTTCTAACGAGTAAAATAACACGGTGTGCTTGTGAGTAGTACGTGTATGCACCAGCTTGGACATGGAGAAGGACAACCGTTCTGCTGGTCGCGTTATTATCCACGTCGGTTGGTGTCCGTCGAGTATGCTACGTACTAGTAGAATGACGAGAGAAGAAAGAGAGAAAGAGAAAGAGAAAAAGAAAGAAAAAGAGAAAGAGAAATGCACGTGTGGGTTACGGGTTCGTCGTACGAGAACCCATAAGAGAAAAAGTATCGAATCCACGTGCACACGAAGTTCAGCTTTCTGTGAAAGAGAAAGAGAAAGAGAGAGAAAGAGAGAAAGAGAGAAATATTACGTGGAAACGAAGGAACGACTAGGTTGCACCATTGTCGCGTGCCATTGTCCAACGACAAACGTACGAGCGATCGTTTTAACGAGCTTCTCTAATGACCGTACACGAAGAATACGAATATCATGAACCGTTTGTTAACGTCGATGGATCGAGTGGTTACTCGAAAACACACTCTGTACGTGTACGCTAGGAGAAATTTAAAGACACGAATTCCAAACGTTAACTTCTTGTCTAGTTATATATATATATATATATATATATATATATATATAAAAGATGAATGAATGAATGAATGTATGTATGTATGTATATATGGCATTGAAAAATCATCGAGTTGGATAGGATCGAATGGATTAATTAAAGATCGAGATCGACATGATAAGATTTATAATAGTTTGTATTGTGATCTAGACTCGTTAGAACGGATAAATGTCTTTCATTTTATAATTGGTAATACAGGAAATATCTTTGTAATTAGCTATCACGAAAGGATCATCCTCATTACTGCGTTTCGTTTCTCTGAATCACGCCATCTTGGTAGACCGCAATTGTTTGTTCCTTTTAGAGGATTTAACGGATTACAAGGATATATATCTGGATTATGGTAGTCAGTATCACAGTGGACGGATAAATGCACGTGATATATCGCTACGTTGAACGCGACGAATTAAGAGGAAAATGAAAATAAAAAAAAAAGGATAAGATGGAAAAAGGAGAACTAAAAAAAAAAAGAGAGAAAAAGAAGAAAAAAAGAAACGAGAAAAAGAATTTAAATAAAATAAAATAATCTCGTTCGGCTTCGAGTTTCTTCGGCAGAGTAAATACTCTTCGTAACTTCTCTTCGGGTCCAAGCAGACGTACCCTTTTTTCTTTTTCTTTTTGTTTTTCTTTTTCTTTTCTTTTTTCTTCTTTCTTCTCGCTCTTTTCGAATTAAGATAATCCTCTTATCAGCGAGGAAGCGTCACTCTGAAGATCGCACATACACATGTATTATACATATACGTACATATGTCTATACATTTAAAGAAGCAGGTGTCGTGAATAAAATCTTTGGCATAAAAAAATGATCGAATTATGCAGATAAGCCAAACTCGTACCTTTAAATATATACGAGAAAAAAAAAAAGAAAAAAATGAGAATGATTCCAATGGTCCTATTCGTATCGTAATATAATATCATTATTAATTTATCGATAACTGCACACAATTTGTAATTTGTTCTTCCTCTCTCTCTCTCTCTCTCTCTCTCTCTCTCTCTCTCTCTCTCTCTCTCTCTCTCTTTCTCTCTTTTCTTTTTCTTTCCATTTTATATATTTTAATTTGTTGTTACATCTTTGTTTCTTTTCTTTTTTTTTTCTGTACGTAGAAATACATCCATTTCGACGTCCTATTTTCATATAAACTCATTCGACATTAAATAGATATTAAGCGGCACTATTAACTTAACGATCGACTGACGCGTTAACATTAAAGAAGATTTCTTATTTTGAACGAGTTTGACACGAGGAAAGTCGGATAGTCTATCGTTGAGATATTATCTCGAACGATGGACCATCAGCATCCTGATTATTTCTCGAAAGATCCACTTCGAGCAACTTTTCTCTCTCTCTCTCTCTCTCTCTATATATATATATATATATATATATATATAGATATATATATATATATAAAGTATGTATCTGTCTATCCATCCTCCTCTTTACATGTGATATTCGAACATAAAGAAAATTTTATTTTCGACATACAGAATGCAGGTGAGGCGTTGTAAAATGAAATAAAAATAAAAATAAAAGAAAAACAAGCAGAAGAAGAGAAAGAACAAACGAGACGAGAGAAAAAAATAAAGAATAAAACGATCCTACGCAATAGAAGTTCCCGTTCGCAGTGTCCACGCCCTCGGACGACAGCTGTTCAATTTGCAGTCTCACCAGGGCGCAATAGGAGGCTCTATCTGAGAAGACGATAGAATCTTTCGTGCTTCGGGCGACTGAGAACATTGCGTGGCTCGTAAATGTCCTCCTTCTCTATTTCTTTCTCTCTTTCTCTTTATTTCTCTCTCTCTCTCTTTCTTTCTTTCACATGGAATTTACAAGCATGTACCGAGAGTGCTTGCGATACCGTTTCTCATTTTATTTTATCATGTGTTTTTCTATTATATCATTTTTCCTGAGACTCAAGAATCCATATACCACGCTATCATTATTATTATTTTTATTACTATTATTATTATTATTATCATTATTTTCTTTCATGGTTTATGATCGACATTTATTTATATTCTTATCGTTTTATTTTGTTAAATTTGTTAGATCTTTCCGTTTTAACGGAATCATTATGCATTGGATTAAATCGAAGGATGAAATCGGTCGATCCGATGTATCCGATCTACGAAACTACCTACGCTCGAGGATCCTGATTCCTTTGATTTGTCTGGAACGACTCTCGTAAGTATCAATTTTCCTCGTCTTTCGCGATCGTTCTCGATCAAGCGTGTCCAGTCAAAGTTGCCATACTCTTGCCTTGTATTTTGAATCTCGATACAAGATAACATTACTTTTACTGTTTCGGAAGGACGTCGAAGGAATCCTATAATAAGATTGGTAATATACGGTGATCGTTAATGTCACCGATAACAGTGGCCGTTTAAAGATCACCGCACGTAAATTTATAACACTCGATATTCCAACCTTTGATCGTATAATCTTGACTAATAATGATATCTAGGATTTATTTACAACCGTATCAAATCGAAAATATACTTCCAGATGGCGGAGAAAAATTATTTATCGTTAATATATTGGATATACGATTGAGTTACTACGACTTCGAATATTTTCATACATGAATATAAATAACTCTTCGTATTTCAGGTTTGAAAATTAAATAATCTATTTGAAAGATGATCGAGCAAATGCCTATCCATTAACTTTTATTAATGTTAACGAATAGAATGGATTTCATTCGTAACACGAAATTTCATTAATGAAACGAAAGAAATAAAGGAAATCTATTCTATTCAAGTGTAAAAATACATCTACAGCGACGAACGGAAAAACGTCGAGGTGTCTCTCCTCGTAATGAACGAATAGAGTTCGTGGAAAATAATGACTCGGTGCACAGTTGTTACCAGTAGCTATATATAGCTAGGTATATACATACATATATACGTAGATATGGTCGATCGTGGTCGCATTTCCAGAAGGCGCATCAGAAACAATCAGTGCACAGGGATACGCGAACGTGCTCGGGATACAAATCGAGTTGGAATTCAACGAACATGAGTCCACCGTTGCAGAAAGGAAAGAAGAAAAATAAGGAAAGAGAGAGAGAGAGAGAGAGAGAGAGAGAGAGAAAGAGATGGGTCAAAAGCAACCTTCTATGGATTTCTGCTTATCGTTTGCGTATTTCGAAGGAAAGAGATCGGTCGGTTTGTCGGTCGATCGATCGATCGAACGATCGATCGATCGTAGAAACGATCGATTGATCGTTGTGTAGCTTGCTTTCGTTTTTCACGAGAGACAAGAACAGAAAACATATCTTGTGTTCTCTTCTGCGCAGTACCTCTCTCTCTCTCTCTCTCTCTCTCTCTCTCTCTTAACCCCTTTCTTTCAAACTTTTTTCCCTTTTGATATGCGTTGAAGATGCCACGCAAGGACGAACGACTCGTCCATACGAGATAAGTATAAATATACATATGTACGCGTGTACATGCACATACATATATATACATATGTAATCATACATATCTAGAAAGAAAGAAAAAAAAAGGAAGGAACTTGACAAAAAGAGAAGTTACTTGTGGAAGACGAATCGGCACGTTGATTGTTCGTCGCGTGTATATGGCGGAACTTTAATGACTTCTCGCCACAGGAGAAGTACCAATGAATACGCATTACGAAGCTCTCAGCCGCATGACGCTCGTCGACTAGCCGGTTAATTGATTTTTCGAGCAATGATACGGTCGTGACTCGATAATGGTTTAATATATGCTGACATACCACCTCATTCAGCGTTATTTTTCTCTTTCTTTCTTTCTTTCTGCCTTCCTTCTCTCTCTCTCTCTCTCTCTCTCTCTCTCTCTCTCTCTCTCTCTCTCTCTCTCTCTGTCTCTCTCTCTCTGTCTCTCTCTCTCTCTCTCTCTTTGCCTATCTCTCTATCTCTCTTTTACTTTTTCTTTTCTTTCTAGTACTACAGAGAACGTTACGTTTAATAGCCATTAGTTTCTTGCTCAGAGAAAAAGAGAAAAAATATTGGCATAAAATTTATAGTACTCTCGACCTCCGGCAAAAGAGAGATTCGTAAACCGATCAGACTGAAAGAGTAGGAAAAGATAATCGTAATAAAAATTGCAGCATCCAACTATACATACATATATATATATATATGTACGTAAGTATTTTTCTATGTACATGTATAGTAGAAGGAAATTGCGGTCACCACGATTCCCTCAGCGGCTTTCTACGCAAAAGGGGAGAAAGGAAGTGAAGAAGGAAGGCGATCGGTTGGTTTCAGTGGCACGAGCAAAATGCATACACGGATCAGCACTTACTATCACACATATACACATTATATACGTATAAACCTCGAAGAAAACCTCGATGGTGCACTCGGTCGCGGACAAATGGATGCGAAATCACCGTTATTATTGCAATTTGCAGTCGGTTCGCAAGTCTCTCTTTACACGATGAGTATAAGAGAAAGAAAGAGAGTGGTTTAGGGTGTGTGTAGAGGAGTGCCTCTTGAAAATATTCCTATCGTAAATCGTCCAAGTTTACCGATCTCTACGTCTCTACTATGTACACAGAATCCGTGTTCTTCTCTCTTAAGATGATCGCACATGCCCCAGCTAGATCGTTCTTAGCCACTCGATCTTCGTTGAAAGAACTCGAAAGGGATTTCCCGAGCTTGGCAATCATTCCTCGAAGTCACGAAGAGTATTACAAAATCGTTCTCTTCCGCGAAGAGAGCCACAAAAAGAAGGAAGAAAAAAAAGATGATAAAGAGAGAAAGAGTTAACGATAAATAATTTCTCGGTCATTCTCGGGAATTGTCAATTTTTTCGTCGGGCCATAAGAGATTCTTGTTTTATAACGTACGTAATGGATGTAACAGAAAATAAGTGATGCTATTAATTCGTTGTGATTTTTATGTTAAATTACTTTCATTAGTTATTCTAGGATATGCAAGTTTTTCTTCTTACGTGTTTTTAACTATCTCTATTCCTCCTTTTATTTCTCTCTCTCTCTCTCTCTCTCTCTCTCTCTCTCTCTCTCTCTCTCTCTCTCTCTCTCTCCCTTTTTCTCTTTCACCGTCATGAAGTTATTATATAGGTATATATTGTACATTAGCATCCAGGAAACAGTCCAACTGTGGAGGAATTCGCGTTAATTTTAAGGTCAGCCGCACATTGGCTTTCTAACTTACGATCTCTCCTAAAGATACGATCATCGTACGTTAGCCGTGCAACGGCACGAAGCAACGTGCGACAACGTTGATTCACTGTTAGGGATAGTTATATACGTGCTTCCGATAGCGTCATGGGTCGATTCTAAATCATCGATGGGATTATGGTTGGCTCGTTACAGGTGTCCGCTCATTGCCTAGCCAACGTTCATTTCTCCGAGAGAGAATTCATTGGATAAGGCTGTTTATCTTATTCAAAGAATTATCGGCTTTTTCTACAATTTGTCTTAACCTATGTAACACGTTAATTAATGTAAGAAAAAGATACGCATATTTTATCGTGATGTTCAGCTCGTGTTCGAGTGTTTTAAAGACGTCTCACGATATAATTAACATTAAGAGGACGCTTTTTTACTTCCCAGTTGATCGAACGTGCCTTACCTACCAAGCGAGATATCGAACTCGTTTCGTCGTTGATCAGACTCGAACGTCATCCCGTCAACTTGATGTTATTAGCATCAAGTAATCACCGTCATTAAAAGAGCGATTATACGTAAACCGTGAAAATCGATTCTTGAAGCGAAAGAAAATTATTCCTCCTTTGTGTATCCCTGACGTACCGACGAAGAACAAAGTATGAAAGAAGATTAATAGTCGAACAAATAAGTGATAAAACAAAGAAAAATCTCTCGTTGCAACGATCCATCGGAACGGTTCTTATTCCGTGATTCCTCCACTTCTTATCTAATTTAAATACATATCCCAGTTTAGAGGGTCTATTTTAAAACAGGTAATTGGTGACGGTGGATCGGGAAATCAGTTCCCGAGTAGCAAACTAAGTAAGTAAAGTAAGTATTACGTATATACTGGCATGGATCTCGAAAATGGAGGACGACGCTCTTGGGAAATGTAACGAGAGAGTACGTTGAAACGATACTACGAGTACCGAGACTTAATGGAAAATAATTTATCACCTTACCTTGCCTTCCACTATACTTTCATTGGGAATAACGTTGAGGGAAGTAATTCTTCCTAGTCCCTCTTAAAATTCATTGAACTTTCATTATTAATCATTGGGAACGTGTTCGAAGTAAACCGACAAATAGGATAATCCAACGAGTCTCATTGTTTAAGCGAACTTATTCCTTGCACGATCCTTTCTTTATTTACTTCTTTTAACGTCCTTTTTCATTTTCTCATTCTTATTCTTCCTCTTCTTCTCCTTCTTCTCCTTCTTCTTCTGCTTCTTCTTCTTCTTCTTCTTCGTGAAAGCGAAGCAACCGAATACGGGCACACGAGGATATTATTCAAGGATGCGGACGCATAACGATCGGCATCCTTCCACCGAGCGTAAAATCGTGGAATTCCATTGGAGCGCATAATGGTACCGACTTTCAAAGATTCGACACGGCACCCATACCTGAGTTTCGATTTGCGAGACCGCAACAGATCGAAGAGATTACGTGTACCAAAGGAATGGTCAATAGCTCTCTCTCTCTCTCTATCTCTATCTCTCTCTCTCTCTCTCTCTCTTTACGTGGTTTTTCTTTTCTTATTTTTTTCCTTTTTTATATTTTTTATCTTTCTACTTCATTCGAAGCTTTAATTATAATCGTGAAATATGGCATTTGAAGTTTAAGTATATGTACTTAATTGGATTTAATTAAAGAATTTTAATCTAATCGAAAAAGAATCTATTTATGAAATTATGATCATTGCGCGATAAAGATTGGATATTAAATGCGAATAGGATTGTTTATTAGAAAATTGATATGTCGATTTATTCGTCATTTTTAAAAACACGTTTCGAAAACATTTCTCTATATTATTTGTAATCGATATTTATATTGATTTCTATGTAATTATAAAAACACCTCGTGTATTAAGTAAGTTTTCTTTTTCGTTAGCGATTAAATTTAAGAAATCATTCCATGAGATTGCATCTCTGATAACCTCGTCTAGATACATCAGAAAATAAAGCTTGTTAAATGTAGAAGCACACCAGGCACCCTTTATGTCACGTCGTAATGTAAATAAAAGGCGAATTGCAAATGCAAAAGCTCGCGGAAACGAGCTCGTTTTAACGATAATAATCATTTTCACCGTCTCTCTGCTTATTTCGCGTTGGAATTCAAAGGATTTGAACAGAGAAAGGAAACGAGATCGATTCGTTTTTAAGATATACACATCGAGACTTTCAAATCTTAAAGAGATACTCTTCAATTTTTATTTAAGTGTAATCTTAGCAAAAAAAAAAAAAGAAAAGAAAACAAAAAGGAAAATGAAAAATTAACATTAACGACGATAAGAAATAACATTAATTTTACAAAAGGAAAGACTTTACTACATTGTATCCTTCTTTGACGATATAAACAGGAAATAATGTAAGTATCAATATATATCCCTCTATCATCCTTTTATTACATCCCACTAGCTAGTAGGTAACTATCTTTTCTATAAAACCTTCTCGCTCATCGATAAGCACTGAAACGAAATAATCTCCCGAGATAATCCTCGCGTGTTCATTCTGAAGTGCGTGTTTACGTAGGTAATGTCGTCATCGATAACTTCCGGTTAGGATAGAGAAGAGAACCGCGCAATGGTCGAACTCTAAAGCACTTCGTAAAGTACTATGATGTTTTCGCGTTGGACGACGAGGACGTTGGACGTTATCGAAAATATTCAAAGACGATAAAAGTTGGAGGGAAAGAGAGTTTGAATACCGTAAGCTACCATCTTCTCTCTTTCTCTCTCAGATCTTTTGTTAGAGTCATTGGATAAACAACAAAGTTAGGATACACCAAAGTAGCTAAAGATCCCCTTCTAACTGACCCGGAAGAAAATGGTTGAACGAGATAAGAAAAAAAAAAAAATGAAGAAAAAATGAAAAGAAAAAAAAAAAAGAAAACGAAAAGAAAACAAATAAAAAAGAAAAGATAGACACTCTTACACCAGGCTCCGAACTATCGGTATCTGCTTATAAGGATATACCGCGATCACCTGGAGAACGACTCGAAGATCGATGTATCTAGACGGATAGAGAGAAGTAGGCGCTCTCGGCGTTGTGTTATTCCTTTCCTCGTGATCCGGGGTCAGGCTCCCTCGCTCTACGGAAGGCTAGATATTACCCTCCTCGTGTAGCAGATACGATAGAGAGATGATTGTAGCGTGTTTGCTGGGAGTTCCATCGCTTCCAGCCGACCTTCCAACCGATCCTGTTGCTTCCTTTCGGCGTAAGACGGATGTAACCGAGCATATAGACTTATGATTTGAACTTACTTTATTTTATTTATTTCTTTACTTCTTTCTGATAATTCAAATACTTTGCACATTTCATTTCTTTCGCACGATTTTTAATTTACCTCCTCGCGCGTTTCTATTCCCGTAACGTTGCCTGATTACAAGGTTTGAATTAAGTTAATGAAACATTTTCTTTTATGGTTTTATGCATTTTGTCTGATCTTAGTTAAATTTTATGATATTTATCTACTCGTATATCTATCTACTTATCTAGCTAGATATTCTCTCTCTCTCTCTCTCTCTCTCTCTCTCTCTCTCTCTCTCTCTCTCTCTCTATCTCTCGTAAGAGATAAGAAACAAGCTACACGGAAAAGGATTCGTTTTCACGTTGGAGGTCAGGAAAGGAAGACCGTGGTCAATTTGGCGTGCACGATGCCGCTACGTACTTTATAGATATTTCTCACTGTGCTACACACACTCACATTTTCTCTATCTCTCTTTCTCTCTCACTGAGCAGCTAGCTAGCTAGCTAGCTAGCTAGCTAGACTAGCTAGCCGGGTGTCCTGTTCTGTGACCCGTGTAAAGGCTCGAATAAAATCTTTCCTGGTGTTGTTAAAGTTCTTACGAGGTGTCGAGAGAATATATACGTATGTATGTATTCACGCAACGTAGTCACAAACTTTTCGAATAAATTTCAACTCGTACAAACGAAATCGAACGAACGAAAAGTCGATTTCACAAATAGTTTATCGAACGTCGGTTCTAATCTTACACCGAATCATTTTGATTTTATACGTGCGAAAGCGCACACACATACATACGCGTATAACTATATACATATTTATATATACGTTGTATTCGTCGAAGGCGTTACCGAATGCTCAAGTAAAACGAAGACAAGTTTTTGGGCAAGTAGAGCAATACTTACGACCAGTCTGCATCCGCCTTAATGATGCGTTTATCGACCGACAGCACTCACGAGATATGTATTTACGCTACCAACTCGTACCAAGAGTTTACGTGCAATTCTGATAACCTCGAGGGGCCTCTCGTCAGTGATTTTTCAACTCCTCTCTTTCGTTCTTCTTTTTTTTTTTATTTTATTTTTTGTTTAATGTTCTTTTTTTTTTCCTTTATATATTTATTTGTTTATCTTCTTTTCTTAACCGTACGTCAAGAAGATCCATCAACTTTGAATTATTATTAAGGCAACATTTTAATAATAATCACGGTATATGACTCATGCAATTACAATTGGAAAAAAAGTATATTTATAAACTTGCTCGAAATTCTATATGAATCATATCTGTTTTACAAATATTTTCTTTCGCATTGTAATCGCAAGTAATCTTTGAAATAAACTACCAAATAATTGTATCATATTTATCATTAATTGTATCGTATTTGTTAGTTTTAATTCTAACAAATCTAGATATATTATGAATTAAAATATAGTGATCGATTTAAATGTAGCCAAAAATGCGCGAATCTTGTTACAAGGCTTAACTTCCGGTAACTTCCGGTTATTCTAAACTATAAGAATAATTCTTTAGGGCTCTTCTTCATA
>NC_057698.1:3775562-3776760 GCF_014466175.1 Vespula pensylvanica | reverse complement strand
AAAGTTAAATATATGTATATTAAAATTAAAATGTTAGATAATATATGTACCTCGAAGAAAATTGTCTGATGTTCTCGCAAATACGTATATACATGCCGAAATACTCCTGAGAACTGAAAAGACTTTTCTCCTAACCTTGGAATAGTACGAACGTTCGACTATTTTGTCGCGTACTCGGCCGAAGAAATTCCTGGAAATTCATAGCCTGTTTATTATTATACGCCGATTTTAATCGATCTCTTTTTCCCTCTTTCTCTCTCTCTTTGCTCTTCCTCTTTCTCTACCTATCTTTCTCTCTCTCTTTCTCTGTCTCTTCGTCTCTCTCTACCTCTCTCTCTCTCTCTCTCTCTCTCTTTCTCTTTCTCTGTCTCTTCGTCTCTCTTTACCTATCTCTCTCTCTCTTTCTTTCTCTGTTTCTTCGTCTCTCTCTCTCTCCGCCTCTCACTGTTTCTCTCTCTATTACGCCTTACTTTATATCCTTACAAAGAAATAAACTTACTTTGTAAAATTATACGACCGAATATTTCCATTATGTGTTTTCGTGTATATTCGCCTCATGAAATTCTTGGAAATTGAAAATAGAAGATCGTATTACAGGAATATAAGGTAAATTGTGTTTGTGTGTGTATATATATGTGTTTGTATAACGTATCTATATGTATATGTATATATATATATATATATATATATATATATATATGTATGTATATGGTATGCGTCGATATAGGAAAATCGAATACGAAATACGATTGATGAAGGCTAATTAATGAAAGACTATTAATTAAAGCAACGTTAAAAAGCGAGAGAAATACTGATATTTCGAAGATAAGAGGAGAAAAGTCGAAAAAAGGAATATGACGCAATAGTACCGTGAGGACGCCAATATGCCGATTTTATTTTCGCGAATATCTTTTAAACCCGGCGATGTCCTGACTTGCCAACACGGCCTCGTGTAAATCGCGTGTTCAGCTATCGATTGATATATTGGAAGAAACTGTAGGTTAGAAAAAATATGCTAATTACCTTTAATTACGAGGACGACGACACTTCGCTGCAATCTGTCGGAACACGCAAATCCAAAATGGCGATAATTCGACCGGCAAGACGTCTGTGTAGGATCGTTGCGCATGCGCATGACGTCACCTCGTAATGGCCCATCTAAAAATGTGTAATTTTTCGATCTATTATAGGAAAATAT